>NW_012288614.1:0-935 GCF_000151885.1 Dipodomys ordii
GGTGGTGGAGGAGGAGGAGGAGGAGGAGGAAGAAGAAGAAGAAGAAGAAGAAGAAGAAGAAGAAGAAGAAGAAGAAGAAGAAGAAGAAGAAGAAGAAGAAGAAGAAGAAGAAGAAGAAGAAGAAGAAGACAGGGAGGGACTGGAAGGGAGAAATGTATGAAGGAGTGAGGATGGGAGAGGAGAGGAGAAGAAAAAAGAAAGAAAGCAAGGATTAAGGTGAAGCACCTGCAGCTTGTAGCCGCTGTGGCCCACTCTGAAGACCCAGGTCCCCCCAGTCATGTCATGCCCTCCTCCAGTCTCCAGATGTTTACCATTTGCTATTCTGCACCTGTCTCTTTATTATAGCTATGAACGGGATGGATTCCTTCCTATCATGGTGTGAATGAATCTGAGAGTGAGGAAGAGATGGGACTTCACAGTGACCTCCAGCAAAATGAACAAAGGTGAGGTTTTGTCATTCATCTTTCTCTGTAGGGAGGGAGGGAGGCTGAGTGATCATAACACAGTGGCAACATCATGAGCCAGGATATGACAAGGACACCTGCACATCCATGTTTATTGCCACACTATTCATAATAACCAAGATATTGAAACAGCCAGATGCCCCACAATAGAGGAGTGGAACTATAAAATGTGGTACCTGTACACAATAGAATTTTACACAGCCATTAGAAAGAATAAAATAGGGGCTGGGAAGGTGGCTCAGTGGTAGAGCACTTGCCTTGCATGCATGAGGCCCTGGGTTCAATTCCTCAGCACCACATAAGCAGAAAAAGCTGGAAGTGGTGCTGTGGCTCAAGCTGTAGAGTGCTAGCCTTGAGCTGAAGAGCTGAGGACAGTTCCCAGGCCAAGTTTACGCCCCACAACTGACAGAGAGAGAAAGAGAGAGAGAGAGAGAGAGAGAGAGAGACAGAGAGAGAGAGAGAGAGAGAGAT
>NW_012288615.1:0-4574 GCF_000151885.1 Dipodomys ordii
CTGTTGGCTCTTGGATGATTCTGTTGAATGGATGAACAATTAAGTATATGCATTAATGGGTCAATGAACATCAGGCATTCAGGAAATACTTTATTAGAATAGAACTTGAGGGCTGAGAATATGGCTTTAGTGGTAGAGTGCTTGCCTCGCATGCATGAGACCCTGGGTTCGATTCCTCCACATAAACAGAAAAAATCAGAAGTGGCTCAAGTGTAGATCACACACCTTGAGCTGAAGAGCTCAGGGACAGTGCCTGGGCCCAGAGTTCAAACCCCATGACTAACAAAAAAATAAAATAACGTAAAATAAAATAAAATAGAACTTGAGTACTATTTGTTCTTATCAGCTTAAGATATGATCCACTCTCTAGGAATAATGGAATAATGAATTGAGCAGATTTGTGTGTGTGTGTGTGTGCGCGCGAGAGAGCGCGCGCGTATGTGCTGGTACTGGGGCTTGAACTCAGGGCCCCATTCCCTTGTTTGGCTTTTTCAACTCACACATGGTGCTCTATCCCTTCACCCATGCTTCTACTTCCAGATTTCTTGCTAGTTAATTAGAAAGAAGTATCTCTCAAGCTCAGCATTGGTGGCTCATGCTACTAATCCTAGCTACTGAGGAGGCTGAAATCTGGGGATCACAGTTTGAAACTAACCCAGGCAGGGCTGGGAAGGTGGCTCAGTGGTAGAGCGCTTGCCTTGCATGCCAGAGGCCCTGGGTTCAATTCCTCAGCACCACATGAGAAAAAAGCCGGAAGTGGCGCTGTGGCTCAAGTGGTAGAGCACTAACCTTGAGCTGAAGAGCTGAGGGACCAGCGCTCAGGCCCAGAGTTCAGGCCCCACAACCGGACCCAAAAAAAAAAGAAACTAACCCAGGCAGAAACCTGGAAATTGGGCTGGGAAGGTGGCTTAGTGGTAGAGTGCTTGCCTGAAATGCATGAAGCCCTGGGTTTGGTTCCTCAGTCCCATATACACAGAAAAAGCCAGAAGTGGTGCTGTGACTCAAATGGTAGAGTGTTAGCCTTGAACAAAAGAAGCTCAGAGATAGTGCCCAGGCCCTGAGTTCAAGCCCCAGGACTGGCATACACACACAAATAGACAAATTCTGAACCACTGAGATACACACCCACCCTCAGGGATGTGGTTTCAGATTGAGTCACATGATTGGCATGCAGTCACATGATTGCATAAAGAACAACTTTAATTGTAGCATTGAGACCTTGTTTGAATTGATGAATACAGGTGATTTCTCCAAAGGGGTGCCAGGGGAAAAGTCTTTCTTGGGTCTACATCCTTATGATCTGCATAGCATGTGTGGCACCATAGCAACCTTTCCTGTGATCTCTGCCACCTCAGAAAGCAAGCAGGATGGAAAGCATCCATCGCCTCCAGCATAGAAAAGAAGACTGAAGTCACTACACTACTGCTGCCTATCCACATAGAATGTTAAGCTAGGCTGGGAAGGTGGCTCAGTGATAGAGCACTTGTCTTGCAGGCCTGAGGCCCTGGGTTCAATTCCTCAGCCCCACATAAGCAAAAAGAAAAAAGCCAGAAGTGGCACTGTGGCTCAAGTGGTAGAGTGCTAGCCTGGAGCTGAGGGACAGTGCGCAGGCCCAGAGTTCAAGCCCCACGACCGGACCCAAAAAAAAAACACAAAAAAACCCAAACAAATAGTGTGGCCTCTTATTGGAATCCAAAAACTGTCTGGCTAAAGGAGAGGCTGAAGAAACTAGAGAGATGAACTGGTAACTGGTTGCTGGCTCAGAATAAAGTATCTTTTTTTTTCCCCCCCAGTCATGGGGCCTGAACTCTGGGCCTGGGTGCTGTCCCTCAGCTCTTCAGCTCAAGGCTAGTGCTCTATCACTTTGAGCCACAGCACCACTTCTGACTTTTTCTGAGTAGTTTATTGGAGATAAGAGTCTCATGGACTTTGCTGCCCAGGCTGGCTTAGAACTGCGATCTTCAGATCTCAGCCTCCTGAACTGCTAGGATTACAGGTGTAAGCTACCAGTACCTAGCTTGGAGACTCTTATTTCCCACTGACCACCAAGAAATAAGATGGAAGTGGAGCTGTGGCTCAGGTGGTATAGTGCTAACTTTGAGCAAAACTGCTCAGGCCCTGAGTTCAAGCCCCATGGCCAACTCCTTTTCCCCCCAAAATATCAAGTGTTATATATAAGGCAATATTTGGGGATTTGTGTCTGGGTTTGCTCTGACAGGCTACGTACATAGGTTGCTACATTAGAACCAAGCTGTCTTCCAAAGAAACATCACAGGCCTCAGTGATGCTCAGACATGAGAACCACAGGATTTTCAAGAGATTTAGGTCAATCCTGTTTCTCTTCCCTACTGGCTAGTTTGAGTTTAATTTAACTGAAAGGCAAAGTCCTCTAATCACCAGCTCTACATGAAAGCATAGCATTTGGGGTAATGACAGGATGACAACAAATAAAGGCTATGGTATAACAGGTAGACAAAAGGGTCTTAATTTTTACACACACACACACATCAACTAATGGTAGGGTTCCCATTAGCTCCTTAGAATTGATCCTTAGCTTAACATCTCTAATGCTTTACTTACAGATATTCTGAGTACTGGGATGGGACAGGGGATAAATTATATCTAACTTTAAAAATAGCATCTGAGAGCTAGGTGCTAGTGCATCACACCTGTAATCCTAGCAACTCAGGAGCATGAGATCTGAGGATCGCGGTTCAAAGCCAGCCTGAGCAGGAAAGTCTTTGAGACTCTTATCTCCAATTTACTACCAGAAAACCAGAAGTGGTGCTGTGGCTCCAGTGGTAGAGCGCTAGCCTTTGGGCTTAAGAGCCGAGAGACAGTGCTCAGGCCCAGAGTTCATCCCCCACAATTGACAAAAAAAAAAAAAAGAAAGGAAAAGAAAATAGCATCTGGGGCTGGGAATGTGGCTTAGTGGTAAAGTGCTTGCCTAGCATGCATGAAGCTCTGGGTTTGATTCCTCAGTACCACAGACACAGAAAGAGCCAGAAGTGGTGCACTGGCTGAAGTGGGAGAGCATTAGCATTCATAGAGCTCTACTGAGTGCCTGTGCTTGGAATAAATAGAGGATACAACTCACAGCTTTCCTTCCACTTCCTCTTCACAGGAAGATCAGGGCTGGTGTGCATTTCCTCTAACACAGTGGTTTTCAAAGTGCTAGGTCTGGAGCCTATAAGAAATGCCCAGGGCACTGGGAAGGTGGCTCAGTGGTAGAGTGCTTGCCTTGTATGCATGAGACCCTGGGTTCAATTCCTCAGCACCATATAAGCAGAAAAAGCTGGAAGTGGCGCTGTGGCTCAAGTGGTAGAGCGCTAGCCTGGAGCTGAAGAGCTGAGGGACAGTGCCCAGGCCCAGAGTTCAAGCCCCATGTCTGACCAAAAAAACAAAACAGGCTTTGGAATCTAAACACACTCCTGTTTTACTACCTCCAAATGTAAGCAACATTCACAGTACCTGGACACGCCGGGAAGGGGGGAGAGAAGCATTACAATAAACACAGCTCCTTCCAGCTTTATCTTGGAACAAAATGGGAGGGTAAAAGAATCAACCATAAGCACTAAGGACATGGTATTTTTTTCTTCAAGGCCAAGTCAGTGGCCTTTGTGTAAGGTTATATTGTTGATTCCTAGGGGACTGGAGACGGGGACGGAGGGGGGAATTAGAACTTGCTACTTGGACAGAAGCCCAGGAGTTTTTCAGCTCTGTTCCTTGGGAGCCTGAAATGGGAAGGGTTAGGGACATAGAAAGTACAGGAACTCACAGCTCCTGCCCCCAGGGAGCCTGAGGGCTGTTAGGGACCCAGAGAGGGCGGGGCTGTGGTTTCCAGATGCGCAGATGACATCATGTCTGCTTGGCCTGCAGACACCAGTTCTGCTAGAGCATGGCCCTTCTAGAAGCAGCCGGGGCCCTAGGCCTTGTCCCCAGCTTTTCAAAGCATAAGCTTCCTCCAACAGCTGCTCAGAAAACTGAGGCCTACTATTGAGGCTTCCTGGAGAGAGAGAGAGAGAGAAAGAGAGAGAGAGAGAAACTTCCTTTTCTTATTTTACACCTATTGCTGCTGTGTGTTGGCTATAGACTCCTTCTACACGATTGAGTCAGACTTGGTTACAAAGGGAAGCTCTTAGCCCACGCCTCGAATCCTAGCTACTTAGAAAGCTGAGATCTGGGGCTTGAGAGGTTCAAAGCCAGCCTAGGTAGGAAAGTCAGCGAAATTCTTATCTCCAATGAACCACCAGAAAACCAGAAGTGGCGCTGTAGCTCAAGTGGTAGAGGGCTAGCCTTGAGCTGAAGAGCTCAGGGACAGCCTTGAGTTCAAGCTCCATGACACCAAAAAAAAAAAAAAAAAGAGGGGGGGAGCTCTTCTAGTTTGTGGGGAGAAGGGGTGGGCTTATCGTGCATTAGGGAAAGGCCAAAACCAAAAGCTAGAAACACCTGGCACTGACACAAATTATATTCTCAAGCTGTGGAGCTTGATCTCATGCTTGAACTCGGGGTCTGAGACCTGTCCCTGAATTTTGAGCCACATTGCTACTTCCAGGTTTTTTTTTTTTTTTGGG
>NW_012288616.1:0-1206 GCF_000151885.1 Dipodomys ordii
TGTGGCAAGGGAAATACAGCTGCTCCAGGCCTATAGGGTAACAGTGCCCAGTCATCAGCGCCTGGATTCAAAGACCAGTTAACAGGAGCAGCTATTTTTATAAATCAATCTTGAAACCAAGCTGAGCACACGGATTTAGAGTGAACAGTTGTCATGCTCTATTACAGGCCTGGGTGTTTGCTAGACAACATTTGAGTTGCTAAGCAAGGCTTCATCTGTAGAGTGCTGCAGGTATTTGGCTTGCAACATTTTAACTTTGCTTTCTTACCTTCCTCCAATGGAACTCTCTGCAGGTGATCTGTCTTTAAGTGGATGGAGTTTGATGGGTCTAAACTACTTCCTTTCACGGGAAATAGTTTTTTTTTTTTTTTTGGGTCTGGTCGTGGGGCCTGAACTCTGGGCCTGGGCGCTGTCCCTCAGCTCTTCAGCTCAAGGCTAGCGCTCTACCACTTGAGCCACAGCGCCACTTCTGGCTTTTTTCTTTTTGCTTATGTGCTGCTGAGGAATCGAACCCAGGGCCTCGTGCATGCAAGGGAAGCACTCTACCACTGAGCCATCTTCCCAGCCCCTCATGTGAAATAGTTTTACTTCAGTTATGTTCTTTTAAATGTATCTGAAAGCAATCTAGCTTCTGCCATCTTCTAGGTACTAGTTTTATGTATGTATGTGTCTATGTATGATTTAGTGCCTTACTGAGGCTTGAACTTGGACTGGGCACTGTTTAGTTTTTCAGCTCAAGGCTCTCGCTTTACCACTCAAACCACAACTCCACTCTAGATTGTTGGTGGTTAGGGATAAGAGTCATATACTTCACTGCCTGGGCTGGTTTCAAACCTCGATTCTCATAGCTCACTCTGCCTCCAGAGTAGCTGGGATTGCAGGCTTGAGTCATTGTTGGTAGGCTAGTTTTTATTTACTTTGTACTTTTTACTGTTGAAGAAATTGAGAATGACCAGAATAAAAAGTCACATAGAAGCTGTGTGTGTGTGTGTGTGTGAGAGAGAGAGAGAGAGAGAGAGAGAGATGTACACCTGTAATCCAGTGCATAGGAGGCTTAACAGGAGGATGGTGGATTTGAGGGCAGCCTGGGCTACCTACTGAAACCCTGTTTCAAAATAGAAACAAACAAAAACAACAACAAAAAAGAAAAGAGCGCCCAGGTAGTGAATGGTAGGAAAATTACCTAAATCAAAGTTTCTGTGACCT
>NW_012288617.1:0-3132 GCF_000151885.1 Dipodomys ordii
CTTCTGCTTCTTCGGATTCTTATAGCTTCTGCTTCTGCTTCTTCTGCTTCCCCTCCTTTTCTTTCTGCTTCTCCTTCTGTTTCTGCTTCTCCTTCTGCTTCTGCTTCTTGTCCTTCTCCTGTTTCTTCTGCTTCTCCTGCTTCTGCTTTTTCTGCTTTTCCTGCTTCTCTTTCTGCTTCTCCTTCTGATTCTGCTTCTCCTTCGGCTTCTGCTCCTTCTCCTTCTTCTGTTTCTTCTTCTTCTGCTTCTCCCGCTTCTGCTTCTTCTGCTTCTCCTGCTTCTCATTCTGCTTCTCTTCGTCGGCTTCTCTTTCTACTTCTGCTTCTGCTTCTTCTGCTTCTGCTTCTTCACTTTAGATCTTCTCCTTCTGCTTCTGCTTCTTCTCCTTCTCCTGCTTCTCCTTCTGCATCTCCTTCTGCTTGTGCCTTTCCTTGTGCTTCTTCTTCTGCTTCTGTTTCTCCTTCTCCTTCTTCTGCTTCTCCGTCTGCTTCTGCTTCTTCTGCTTTTCCTGATTCTCTTTCTGCTTCTCCGTCTGCTTCTCCTTCTGTTTATCCTTCTCCTTCTCGTTCTTCTGCTATTTCTTGTGCTTCCTTTTCTGCTTCTACATCTTCAGCTTCTTCTGCTACTGCTTCTGTTTCTTCTGCTTCTCCCTCTGCTTCTCCTGCTTTTGCTTCAGTTTCTGCTTCTGCTTCTCTTTCTGCTTCTGCTGATTCTGCTTCTTCTGTTTCTTCTTCTGCTTCACGTTCTGCTTCTGCTTCTTCGGATTCTTATGCTTCTGCTTCTCCTGCTTCTGCTTCTTCTGCTTCCCCTCCTTCTCTTTGTGCTTCTCCTTCTGCTTCTGCTTCTTCTCCTTCTCCTGTTTCTTCTGCTTCTGCTTCTCCTGCTTCTGCTTCTCCTGCTTCTCGTTCTGCTTCTCTTTCTGCTTTTCTTTCTGCTTCTCCTTCTCCTTCTTCTGCTTCTCCTTCTGCTTCTGCTTCAAATTCTCCTTCTGCTTCTCATTCTGCTTCTGCGTCTTCTGATTCTTCTGCTTCTCCTGCTTCTGCTTCTCCTGCTTCTCCTACTTCTCGTGCTGCTTTTCCTTCTGCGTCTCTTTCTGCTTCTGCTTATCCTTTTGCTTCTCCTACTCCTAATCCTTCTCCGTCGCCTTCTCCGTCTTCTTCTGCTGCTTCTCCTGCTGCTTCTGCTTCTGCTTATTTTACTATTTCTGTTTCTTCTGCTTCTGCTTCAGATTGTGCTTCTTCTGTTTCTCCTTCTGCTTCAGATTCTGCGTCTGCTTCTTCGGATTCTTCTGTTTCTTCTTCTCCTGCTTCTCTTTCTGCTTCTCCTTCTGCTTCTGCTTCTCCTTCTGCTTGTGCTTCTGCTCTTCTCCTTCTTCTGTTTCTTTTGCTTCTGTTTCTTCTGCTTCTTCTTCTTCTGTTTCTTCTGATTCTACTTCTGCTTCTTCTGATTCTCCTGCTTCTCCATTTGTTGTCCTTCTGTTTCTGCTTCACGTTCTGCTTCTGCTTCTCCTTCTGCTGCTCCTTCTCCTTCTGCTTCTGCTTCTCCCAGTGCTTCTGCTTCTGCTTCTTTTGCTTATTCTTTTTCTTCTGCTTCTGCTTCTCCTGCTTCTGCTTCTTCTGCTTCTACTGCTTCTCCTTATGCTTCTTCTTCTTCTTCTTCTTCTTCTTCTTCTTCTTCTTCTTCTTCTTCTTCTTCTTCTTCTTCTTCTTCTTCTTCTTCTTCTTCTTCTTCTTTTTTCTCTTTTTAATATATGTTTTATTATAAAAAGTACTGTACAAAGGGGTTACAGTTACATGAGTAAGGTAATGAGTACATTTCCTATTGAGCATTGTTACTTCTTCCTTTGTTTTCCCCTACCATCTCTTCCCATTCCAGCTCTCCAACTCCCCCTCCCCCCAAGTTGTAAAGTTCATTTTCAACATAGTGTCTTGTGCATATCATTATTAGAGTGGAAGACAAAATTTCTTTCTGTAATATATTTCAATGTTTCCTTTAAAGTAGAAAGGCCACCAATCTTTTACTTATGCATACTGCACGATCACAATTGTGCATTGCATTCATTTTACTCAGCAATGTATTTTGCATTAAGTGTGAAAATATGAATGTCTTCTGTAACACAAGAGCTAACAGTTCAAGTGTATGATGAGTCATTCAAACTAATAACATGGGCAAAGGCCATAGTGGTAAGGAATATTCAACTCATTGAATTACCTGAATGTTAACTGAAGAGAATTTATATTGTTCTTATATAAAACCTTTTACTATTCCAAAAAGGACAAAAGGAGAAAAGTAAATTATATTTTTTTAACTTGATTTATTAATTCATTTATATGTTTATTCATTTTATTCAACATGTATCAATGGTTCACTATCTGTGTGGTACTCTCCTAGACTCCAGCGGTACAGTAGTGCAGAAATTAAAGTCCCTGACATGAAAAACAAGGCAAAATCTACATAAACTTGTAGGAAAAAAGGAATCCAGAAGGATAGAGACTGATGGGGTGGGTGAGACTATTTCACTTTCATTGTCTTCTCTTTGAGGAGTTTGTTAATGCTTACATTTTTAGGCTAGCATCACTATATAATAAGATACCATTGATCTGACAGGATGCAACAGACATCATAAGGACATGCAGATGTCCTTATGGATCCCTTTGCCATTCCTGTGCCTGCCAGTTTGATCTATGATCAATGTTTCTTGATAATGGCCATTTTGATTGGGGTGTGGTAGAATCTCAATGTTGTTTTTATTTTCAGTTCCTTCATGACCAGACATGTTGAGCATTTCCCCACGTATCTATTGGCCATTTTTACTTCTTCTGTAAAGACTCTTTAGCTCATTAGCTCATTTATTAATTGGGTTCTTAGTTTTGTTTTAGGGTTTAATTTTTAAGTTGTCTTTATATTATGGATATTAGGCCATTGTCTGATGTGTAGTTGGCAAAAATCTTCTCCCATTTGGTAGGCTGTCTTTTTAGCTTGTTAACTATGTCCTTTGCCATGTAGAAACTCTTAAGTTTTATGAAATCCCATTTATCAAGTCTTTCTTTGATTTACTGTGCTTCTGGGATCTTTATTCAGAAAGTTTCAATCTGTGCCCAGGAGCTCTAATGTTTCCCTTCCCCTTTCCTG
>NW_012288618.1:0-1026 GCF_000151885.1 Dipodomys ordii
TTTTTTTTTTTTTTTTTGGTCTGGTCGTGGGTCATGAACTCTGGGCTTGGGCGCTGTCCCTCAGCTCTTCAGCTCAAGGCTAGCACTCTACCACTGAGCCACAGCGTCACTTCCAGCTTTTTTCTTTTTGCTTATGTAGTGCTGAGGAATCGAACCCAGGGCCTCTTGCATGCAAGGCAAGCGCTCTACCACTGAGCCACCTTCCCAGCCCCTGTACCACAAATCTTGATCCTCTCTTATCTCCACCTCCAGAATAATTGGAATTACAGGTGTGGGCCACTGTGGCTGTCTTAAAAGACACTCATAATTGTAAGCTGGGAGCCGGCAGCTCATGCCCATAATTCTAATAGCGCAGGAGGCTGAGATTTGAGGATTGTGGTTCACAGCCAGACTGAGCGGAAAAGTCCACGAGCCTCTTACTTTCAATTAACCACCAGAAAACTGAAAGTGTAGCTGTGGCTCAAGTGGTGGAGTTCCAACCTTGAGCAAAAAAACCTAAAGCTCCTGAGCTCCTAGTAGACACACACACAAATAAAACACACCTATTAGGCCAATCATCAGAGCTCCCTCCTGTCTAAGAAGCCCTGCTTCTTTTGCCCTGCTTCCCAGAATTTGGATGGAAAGCAGGAGGCCAACTTGGGCTGCAGAAGGAATCTTGTCTCAAAAACATACAAACAACAACCAAACAGCTGCTCAGGAGGCAAGGAGAGGAGGATCTCAATCAGAGGCTGTCCTCCACCAAAGCTCAAGAAAACATTTGAAAAATAAACAGGAGCAAAACAACTGGGAAGGATCATGGCTCAGATTGCGGAGCCCTTTCTGGAGGTCTTCAGTTCCATCCTCAGTTCAGTGAAAAATTAAATGTAGAAAGGCAGAGTAAGAACTTACAGATTCAGTCAGACTTCACAGTGAGATTTCACCAGCAGACTGACATTTGGACTCAAACTAAACAAACTGTAAAACATCATCGTGATGGTCTGAGGGAATTAATGATATAGGGTAGTGGTAGTGGAGCTTGAGGTGCCC
>NW_012288619.1:0-688 GCF_000151885.1 Dipodomys ordii
TTAATTAGGCCAGAGCGGAATAGCAGGGGCCAGCATATACCTAGGTGAGGATGACATCACTCCTAAGATTTCAGTAGACCAGGTGGATACAGCCCTGGTGAATCACGCCTGTATCCAGGGAACTCAGGTGGCTGAAATTTGAGGATCTTTGGTTCAAAGCCAGCCCGGGCAGAAGACATCGGGAGACTCCAATTTCCAATAATCCACCAGAAAACCGGAAGTGGCGCTGTAAATCCAGTAGTTGAGCGCTCGCCGTGAGCTGAAGAGCCGAGGGACAGCGCCCAGTCCCAGAGTTCAAGCCCCACTACCGACAAAAAAAAAGAAGAAGAAGGAGGAAAGGTAAGGTACCAGAGGAAAGACAGAAGATTGCTGCTGCCTTGGCTGTTAAGGAAATAGAAATATTTGGTTCCTCTGTTGCAAAGGTGTGTTGATATGAGACAGAAGCCAAGGAATGCCAAAAGTGTTTGGTGTGTGTATGTGTGTGTGAGAGAGAGAAAGGGGGGAAGAGAGCGAGAGAGAGAAAGAGAGAGAAAATCAGTACTAGAGCTTGAACTCAGGGGTTGGGATCTGTCTTTTAGCTTTTTTTTTTTTTTTTTTGGTCCGGTTGTGGGGCCTGAACTCTGGGCCTGAGCACTGTCCCTCAGCTCTTCAGCTCAAGGCTAGTGCCCTACCACTTGAGCCACAGTGA
>NW_012288620.1:0-12153 GCF_000151885.1 Dipodomys ordii
CCAAAAAAAAACACTTGTTATATAGTAGGAACTGACATCGTGAAAGTAGAATACTATTGATCAGGAACTGAGGTAAGAGGAAAGGAGTATGTGGGAAAATGTAGAATACTGGATGTGTGTTACAGATATAAAATTATTGTCTGTTGGATCATTTATTGTAAACTTAGCTTATATTCAAAGCTCAATTTACATATACAGTTTTCCAGCTATTTGTTTACCCATCACTTCTGATCACAAATCCTCTTATGAATTTTTATAGTATCTTTGAATAAATAACATATTTTGCATGTGCTTATCAACTTAAGGAAAAACAGTCTGCTTCTACATCTTTTGTCTATGTGACGTACCCGTTTTTTGGTTTCTCTGTTTGCTGAATAAATGTATTCCTGGAAACAAGATATTGAAAACAAATCTGGGTTTAATTTTCATTTTTTAAATTTGAAATCTAATATAAACTTTGTTGTCACTAGTCATTTTATAAACTGAGTGATATTCATGAACACTAATATTTTGGTGCCTTTTAGTAAATTGAGACTTTAAATAAATTGAGACTTCTTGTGTCTAATTGATTTAACCATTAGATTATTAATGTATAAACAGGTGCATTGCACTTTTTATTTTTATATATAAAATAATCCCCAAGGATTTACTTTAAAGTGATAAGGGGGGTGGTTGTTTTCATGTTCCATAGTTTATATTTATTTCAGTAAAAGTACTAATGATACATGATGTATGCTGGAGCAATATAAAAGATGAGAACATATTTCTAAAGAGAATGGGTTTATTGATTAAAACAGAAAACTTTGAAATAGTCATGTTTCTTGGTTGAAACTGCATAAATTTCATATGAATGTAGCTCCAGATGAGAATCAGGGATAAATTCACATTAATATTACTGAGATTTACATCACAATATAAGCAATATAAGAATTTTAAGGAATTGGTCATTCAAAGCACTAGATACCTAATGGATGAGGAATGGAATTGAAAATAGCAGAGGAAACCAATTCAACCTGCATATATTATGATTTTATAATACTAAAATGAAAGAAATGGAGCTTTTGCCTTTCTGAAGAAGAAAGTTGAGCCAGTAATTTCAATGTAAGACGTCAGTTGTAATGAGTCTAAAGTCTTTTGTTCCAAGATATTCAAGATTACTATGCTCATCTTCTGAAGAGTAAGTAATTATTTTAATTAACTTTGCTTAATATTAATTTACTTGTAGTAAAATGTCTGCTCTCTTTCTTTCAATGTAATAACATACATTTCATATTATTAATGTCTCTTCATACAAGCCTGAAATCACTATTTCAAACTAACACAAACAAAAAAATAAAAATAACCTGATTACAACCATCACAAATCCTAAATTATGTGAAAAAATTCAACAATATATAACTTATATCTGAAGAATTGGAAAAACAATGGCAAAATAACAACAGAAAATTCCCCTAGCTCTCTATAATGAAACAGAGAATTAGAGTCCTAGCCAGTACTCCACTTCTAAAAAGTCACACACACAGTCAGTTATAACTATATATAGATATACAATTCAAAAGAAGATTTTATACTGTCTTCACAAAAAAACCGAAATATATGAAAAAGTGCACAGCCAGGCAGGTGACTGCTGTGACTGTGTTGGCCAACATATTTATAAGCACAGCTGCAGTGTGGAAATAAAAGTTCCACATGGGAAAAAAAGCAGGAGCAGAAGTGTACATCAGAGATAGCCACATCCATACTCAGAGACAATTTAAGATACCATTGGGAAGCCCGAACTGTCACTGGAACCACAAGTATTAACATCACAACATCTCACCAAAATTGATTTCTAATCCTACACTTAATGGTCTAGACAAAAACCTAATTCCACAAAAACAAATCACAACAGAAATCCAAACAACATATGGCAAATCAACCAAGAACATAAAGAGTCAGCTATTAAGACTATAGAGCCCCCAAAAGAAATCCTCCAAGTGACCAGAGCAAATCAGAAAAATACAAGAAAAGTGATGTCAAGGTAGTATAATTCACACAATAAATAACCTGGCATTAGAACAGACAATTAGGGACCTAGAAGATAGTTTTCAAAACACATTACAATTACTGCTGAAAATGTGATTAATGAAAACATACAAAACCTCTACAAGGAAATTTATTGAACAAGATGCGAACAACCAACGATTAGCAAAATAACTCATGGAGACTACAAACAGAAAAATAAATTCTGAAAAGGCAAGGGAGCTCAAGGAAAAAAATGGATGCCTAGCTAAAAGATATGAAAGAAGACACAGTTTAATAAACAACCCTACCAACCTCCCCACCCAAAGAAAATATGTAAAGAAAGTCCATACAAGGCCTAAAACAAAGCTTTATAAAGAGATAGAAGCCCTAAAAAATGACCAAATATAAAACAGCGAAATCAAAAACAAAGTATAAAGTCTTCACAGCGAATAGATGACATAAAAGATAATCTCAGGGGTCAAAGACCAAGTAGGACTAATAGGAAAGAGGAAATAATCATTTAGAACAAATCCAAGAAATAAGAAATGAACTTGCCAGAACTTCACGACTCAGTAAGAAGATCAAATTTGGGGGAGATTGGTCTCAAGAAGGAGAAGAACAGGAAACTAAATGGATGGGAAACATATTTCAGAATTCTAGCAGAGAACATTCCAAACATCCAAAGAGATAGTCTCATTCAGAGAAGAGAAGCCTTTAGAACACCAAACAGAATTCTAGAAAAGAACAACCCACCACCACATCATAATCCATTAGAGGATCATTAATGATCAAGAAAATGATTCTTAAAGCTGCCATAGAGAAAAGACTGATTATTTATAAAGCATATACAGTCAGAATAAACACAGATTTCTTAGTTGATATTCTAAAAAGAAGAGCCTGGCATGATATATAACAAACATCAAAGGCAAACAACTACCAACAGTGAATATGGTCCCAAGCCAAACTCTCCACCACATCAGCAGGATAGAAGTTAATCAAATATATCCTACAGAGAGAAGATCAAGAAAAACAGGAACTGGTTATATAAAATGAGAACTAGGTAAATATATTAAAAGTAGATGAAGCACAGCTCCTAAGAGCTCCTAAGAGAATTCATCCAAATAAAATTAGAGAAAAAAATGAGACATCATAACATAATTTAGCAAAATTGTGAATGCTATAAGAGAGTACTTTGAAAACCATATACCAATAATCTGGAGAATCCTGGAGTAATTGATGCTTTCTTATACTCGAACTGAACCAAGAAGTGATACATAAGAAGTAATGAAAATGAAATATCAATAAACAATTTCCCATAATAGAAAAATCTAGGACTCAATAGATTTACCATGAAATTAAGGCCTGTAAAGAACTTACAATACTCAGCTCTAACTCTTCAATGGAATAGAAAGGGAAATGGAATTATCAAACACAATCTATGAAGCTAGAATTAGACTCTTCCCCAAATCAGCTAGGGACTCATCAAAGAAAGAGAACTATGAACCCAGCTCTTTGATAAGCATTGATGCATAACTTCTCAATACAATTCTCACTAACCAACTTCAACAATTAACAAAAAAAAACGCTATGATCAAACAGTATTCGTCCTAGGATACGGCTGGATTCAATATACTGTTCAGTAAACAACACACATCATCAGCAGAAGCAGGGACAAGAAGCACATGATTGTTTTTATGGATGTAGAAATAGCTTTTAACAAACTACAATACCCCTTTATGATTGAAAGGTCTGAGAAGCTAGGAACGCATGGAACTTTCCTCAGTATAATACAGAGTATGTATACGACAAAGAGAAAATAAGCATGTACCTAACGATGGAGGCATGAAGACATTAAAATCAGGAATGAGAAAAGGATGTCCACTCTCTCTACTACTCTTCAATATAGTAGTGGACTTTCTAGCAAGGACGATAGGCAAGAGAAAAATATAAAAGGGATCCAAATATGAAAGGAGAAAACTATCCCCTTTCACAGATGAAATGATACTTTATATAAAGGACCCTATAGCTTCCCCCCCCTCAAAAATTAGTAAAAGTGATGCTAATCTTCAGCAATGTAGCAGGGAATAAAACCTATAAGGATCAGTAGTTTTCCTGTGTTACCAACAATGGGAAGATCCAGGCTGAAATCCAAAAAACAACCTCATATATATTAGCCTCAAAATCAAATCAAATCTAAGCAAAACAAAACAACAATAAAACTAGGAATTAGTCACTTTAACAAAAATGTGAAGGACCTCTATTGTGAAAACTTTAAAAGCCTAAAAGCGAAATTGAAGGAGTTTCAAGGAAATGGAAAGTTTTCCAATGCTCCTGGTTGGAATAATTAACATTGTGAAAACTGTAATACTGCTCCCAACGATTGGCAATGCAATACCCATCAACATCCCTACAATATTCTTCAATGCAATAGAGAAAGAAATCCAAATTTATTATTGAATTACAAAATTACAGTTGAAAGAGAAGGCTTAGAAATGAACTCATAGGACTATAGGCATCTTACACACACACACACTCATACACACACACACACACACACACACACATACACACACACACACACACACACACACACACTGGAATTCCATTCACCCATCAGAAAGGATGACTGTTCAGCAGTCTTAAGGAACATCAAAGCCTTCGGAAAATTATACTAAGAGAAAGGAATGCACATTCGAGCAATGTAGGTTTCATATATTCATTCATACATGGTAGCTAGAAGGTACTTACAAATCTACAAGAGAGATTCTTCCTCCAGTTTGAATTGCCATTATCAAGAATATTGAAAGTAGCAAATGCTAACGTGGATGTAGCCAAATGGGAACTCTATTACACTGCTGCTGGGAAATTAAATTTGTTCAACTATTCTCAAGTGCAGTATGGACTTTCTGGGAAAGACTAAACAGATCTCCCTTATGACCCAGTAATTCCTCTCATGGGCAGTAATCCAATAAATAACAAACAAGCTCACATTAAAGCTACCAGTATAACTATGATCAGGGCCAATGCCCAGAGTTCAAGGACTGGAAAAAAAGTTATCACTGCTGGTATTTATTTCCCCAAATACGAACCTTTTGACATAAGATACAAAATCTATTTGCAACAACTAGAATAAGACTTATCTGTAGTGGGTAATAAAATGTCTTTTTTGTTGAATGTTAGGAAAAGCTATAGGCAGTCCAAGAAAAGGGAGAATTTTTGTTGTTGTTGTTGTTGTTGGTCGAGGGGCTTGAAGTCTGGGCTTTGGCACTGTCCCTGAGCTCTTCAACTCAAGGTTAATGCTCTACCTTTTGAACCACATTGCCACTTCTGGTTTTCTGGTGGTTAAATGGAGATGAGTCTGAAGGACTTTCCTTCCCAAGTTGTCTTTGAACAGCAGTCCTCAGATCTTAGCTTCCTGAGTAGCTAGGATTACAGCTGTGAGCCACTGTCACCAGGCTAAAAATGGGGGATTTTTATAAAAGAAAATCCACCTCTTCATCTGTGTCTAAACCTCAGATATTACTATTAGAAGACTTCATCCTCAACTCATTTGATCTGACATTTGTAAATTTTCTCTTTTCTGTCATGTGGGAATACTGCAGTCAATGTCAACTCAACTGTGGGACTGGATCAATTGTATGGTAATCGCTAGCACCTAAATCAAAAACATTTACATAAAAAAATGAAACCCTCATTTCGAGTAATTGTTTTCTCTTTTTATTACAAATCTGTGCTTGATTACTTCTTAATGTGATATTGGACCTCTTAACAGAGTGATGAATTTTTCTTTCTCTTGAGCAATTGTCCTTCTTCCACATGGGTCAAATATTTAAGTTTTCAAAAATTTCCATTGATAATTCATTAAGCTGACCTCTAAGAAAATGTGCATTTCTGGAATTGGTCTGCTGTGTTGTTCTTACATGCACAGGCTTTCTATGATTTATTTGTTTCATAAGGAATTCTATATTCCAATCTTTGTGTGACCAATTTTAGTCCCTCTGATCAGTCTTTCTGACCCTCCCTCAGGTGTCTTTTATTTCAGCCTGACTCATAAAAAATATATTAGCTATCAGCTAAATGACTCCCAGATTCAGTTTTTTGCTTGACTTTATGTAGACTGTGATAGGAGCCTTGACTGGCCTTGCTTACTGGAGTTTTTTACTTGTTTGTTTTGTTTTGTTTTTAGAGGTCTAGGATTACTAGTCAATATATTAGCTTCTCTGGGCCGCAGTGATCACGTGGACTAGAGTCAATGGGTTTTTGTCCTAATGATACAAAAACAACTGACTAAATTCCTGTTTTAATTGTCTCAAAATGAGGCAATCTGGCATGCTTGCAAAGCCATCAATAATATTCTGCTACCAATTACAGAAATGGTCTATCAAGATGGCTTTTCAAGGTTGACTGTAAAAAATGTTTATTTCTCTGTGGGAGGACCATATAAAAAACCAAAAAAAATCACATCGTACATTATAAATACTTTAGAAAAAACAGCAAGAAAAAAAAACCACTTGTGTCCCTATCTTGGGGTTCATTTAGCTTAACATCACTTTATCTATTCATATGCATATAGCTTTTGACCTTTTCTACTTATCCAGGACATATATTAATTATTGCCAATAAGGGATACCACGTGACTGATGTTTCTTTGGACTTGGATTATTTTAGTTAATATAATTTTTCTGTAACAAATTGGGAGATGTCATTCTTTCTGATGGACGGTAGAATTCACACACACACACACACACACACACACATACTCACAATGTTTTCTTGATCCATTCATCTACTGAGGGGCATTGGGGTTGGTTCCATATCTTAGATATGGGAAATAATGCTGCAGTAAACATAATTTTATTGGTAATTTTAATATGGTCTTGTTGCTGACTATTTAGGGGAATGCCCAAAAGTGGGATTGCTGGGTCATACGGGAGCTCTATGTGGAATCTTTTAAGAAACCTCTATACTGCTTTCCAAGTGGTTGAACAAGTTTACACTCCCACCAAGAATGAAGTAGGGTTCCCTTCTGGCCACATTCCCTCCAGCATCTGTTATTGTAAAAATGTGGAGCGCTTCACGAATTTGCGTGTCATACTTGCACAGGGACCATGCTAATCTTCTCTGTATTGTTCCAATTTTAGTGTATGTGCTGCTGAATTGAGCACAGAACATTTTTTATATATAAAGTGGAATGGATTTTCTTAAACTAGACAATTCAACCAAAAGTAATTTCAAAAGAATTGTCGTGAAATTTTAGAACCATGTATTTCTTACATAAGCACACATTTAAGACTAAAGACAAGTTTGATATCTCAAAAACAAAATGATTCCAGATATTTGTTGTTCAACAGATGTGTAGAAGGAGGAATTCAATTATTCTATACAAGGCACCTATCATAATGAACACGGCAGCAAGTGTTGTTTTTTTATTAAGTTTTAATGTTTTAAATATGTTTAATTTTGGGAACTTACTTATATGCCAAAATTACGATTGTTTGGTAGGTCATATAAATTTTCTATAAAGTATTTAAGCTTTATGGTAGCAGACATATACTACTAAGTATGTACATTTCAGAGTTTATAGAAACTTTACTAATGAGAAGTTGCAAAATCTTTGTATGAAGAAACAGCGAAGAGTTAAGACAGTTTCTGTTAAAACTTTAGGGCTTCCTTACTTAATATGTTAGCGAGGAACACAAATGATTGTATAAACCATATACAGATGATGAGAAGAAATATATATAGTAATCTTAGAGGGTAAATTTAAAGACTACTCATAGCCTATAAAACTCTTGTTGAACATCATAATCTTAGCTAGTTTTAAATGTACAGGAATATGAGAAGAGTTCTGGGAAGATGGCAGAGGAGAAGCTGGAATCTGAACAAGCTCTCGCATAGAAAGCAGTTTTAGAGTTCCAGTGAACAGTCCTAAGCCAGAGAATCACACCAAGTGTGCCATCACAGGACAGAGAGTTAGGCAAGAGAGGGGAAACCCAGGCAAGGAGACACATCTGAGCTCTTGCCAGCAGCCACCGCGGCGGCAGCAGCGGTCCCAGCTGCAACTGCAGCGGGGCTATACCTGAGCGCTGAGAGTCCGGGATGAAGGAGCCAGACGCAGCGGGTGAGCGGATTCTACTCAACACCAGCAAGAACCGACAAGGAGAAGACATCTTCATCCTGCAGTTTGCAGACCAGAGACAACCCAGGAAACAAGACTCGGCGTGAGTAGAAGCCCGACGTCCTCACACCTTCTCAGGGAGCAGAGGAGGGAAGGCCACCCCTCCCCCCCCAGCACCGGCGATCTCCATCTTGGATACGGACAAAGCTCTGCGGAGCTCCTAGCTCCAACTCAGGCCTTGGAATAAAACGAGTCATTTAGCAGGTCACAAGAACTTAATGGCGAAGTGACCTGCCAGACTCAGCTCCATCCAGGGAAAAGTTACCCAGCTCAGGCACCAGCCATTGGAGTGGCTTTCCCTACTGGGTTACCAGAGCCAGAGGCTGCCCGTCCCTCTAGCAGCCTCAACAATCAAAGGAAAAACAGAAACCCTGAGAATGGCTCCAGGCTGGGCTCTGTGAGTTTTTTTTTTTTCTTTTCTTCACAAATCAGCCCCAGGGAAAAGCTACTGATTGGTGAAAGCCTTCAACTCTACCCAGAACCTAGCCTCACCACTGCATCCCCCTCTTTTGTGATTCTCAAAGCAGATCTGCCTCCCATTAAACTAATCTGGGAGGGGGATCCCAAAGTCTTGGGTAAAGCAGAGCATTTTTCTGCCTGTTCGAACAAACTGACTTAAGAACCAATCAAGCCACAGGACCTCAAGCTGACCAGAGACTCCAACAAGAGGCTGGCTACAGACTAAAGGGAGATACAGGATTCTTCCCACCCCTCCCCCCAAAAAAAAATCAAAGAACTTTTTTCTTTTCTTTTCTTTTTTTTTCTTTCTTTCTTTTTTTTGGTACTTTATATATACAATTTTTTTCCTTTTCTAAAAATTTTATTAATCTTTAATTTTTGCCTTTTTTGAAAAAATAATTGTTTTCCAGTAACATTCCTCTTATAATTTTTATTTTAGGAATACGTGAAAGTGCAGTTTCCTTTCTTTTCTTGTCTTCTTTCTCTTTCTCTTTCTTTCTTAACTATCTTTTTGTTTTTTGACTGGCTCTACTGAACTTCTGATCTTTTTTCCTCCCTTTATTATCCTGTTCACCTATTCCTCTCTCGTGATCTTCTTCATGTGACTTAACTCTTGTCCTGCACATCCTCAGATAAACCCGTAGTTAACTAGTAGACCCTATCCCCCATTGTGTACACACTTAATCCACAAAATTATTACTCAATTCAAAACCTCTGAGACTTAAATTCCTTAATAGCAGTACTACCTCTTTATACGTATATAATATTTTAAGCATTTTTTAAAGTCTTTCACTTCTCCTCTATGTCCCTTCCCTTTTCTTAATATACTCACATTCCTCTCTAAATAGATGGTCTTTTAATCTCCATAATAATATAAATTTTTACGTTTCTATTTTTTCTGGTCTCTTTTCATTTCACTTTCCCTTTCTTCTTTTTCTCTCTCTCTCTACTTGCATCCTACCCAACTTATTTCCTGCATTGGGATTAGGACATAGTTAACTCTCCCTGTGCCCCCCCACACCAATCGATCCCTATTTTTTACCCACATCTCTCCCTAACCCTAATAATTTCTGGTCTTCCAAATTCTTCTCTGCGGTTCGAAGCCCATTAACATATAGTTGTTTGATGTTGAATAGATGGATCTGTTGAACTAGATTGTATCTGTAGACTATTGACTGTACAAAAGCAAACTTTGATTGATGGTTGCCTTAAGATAGTGTTCTAGCACAAAACTGGGGCTATTTTCATCTCAAATGGGCAGAGTAAGTCGGAAAAACACAAGAAAAATGGCAAATCCGGATATCTCAATTCCCAATCTTGATAATCAGGGGTTAGAACAGATAATTAACAATCCAGAGGAGATTTCCAAATAGCTCTACAAACAGTGCTGGCAACCATGATAAATGAGAAATTTGACCGCTTACAAAGGACTCTGTATGAGCGTGAAAGGGAGAAAGAGGAGGCATCCCAAAAGCTTATACAGGAATATCATAAGCGTGAGGAAGCTACTCAAAAACTGATACAGGATTTGAGTGAGCAACTTGAGAATACTCAAAGAGAAAGGGAGGAATGGCGTGAGCAGGCTGAGAACACTCAAAGAGAACTGCAGGAATCCCACGAACGGAAGGAAAGAGAGCTACAGGAATCCCACGAATGGGAGGAAGCTAATCAAAGAGTAATAGAGGAATTGAGAAACTAGGTAGAAAATACACAAAGATCTCTAAAGGCATTCATAGAATCCATTAACAAAGAGCTGAAGGAAGTCAGGGAGACCACAAAGGGAATGCTGAATGGAACCCAAGAGAAGGAATGGGAGTACAAAGAAACCATAACCAATCAACTAAGTGATTTGGGAACAAACACTGAACACCAAATTAAGGAAGTAAAGAAATTCATACAAGACCTAAAACAGAGCTTCAACAAAGAACTTGAAGCCATCCAAGCTGACCAACTAGAAGGGAAAGAGATAAAAAACAAAGTAGAGAGTCTTCACAGCAGGTTAGACCTTCCAGAAGATCGAATCTCAGGGATTGAAGACAGCCTAGATATTATAGAAAAAGAACATACAACCATCCAAGACAAGTCCAAGAAATATGATAGATCTATCCAACACCTGGAAGACACCATCAGAAGGCCTAATCTAAGGATAATGGGTGTAGAGGAGCACCTAGAAAGAGAAGTTAATGGTCTAGGAAATTTGTTTAACAGGATCCTAGCAGAGAACTTCCCAAACATACAAAAAGATAGGCCTATTCAGATACAAGAAGCTTTTAGAGCCCCAAATAGACCAGACCAGAATAGGACATCCCACGGTCACATTATAATCCACACAGGATCCACTCAGACCAAGGAAAAGATCCTTAAAGCCGTCAAGGAGAAAAGGGTAATCACCTATAAAGGGAAACCAATTAGAATTATCTCAGATTTCTCAGCAGAGACAAACAAAGCAAGAAGAGCCTGGAATGATGTATGCCATGCCCTAAAAACAAACAACTATCAACCAAGAATACTGTACCCAGCTAAACTCTCCTTCATAACTGAAGGTCAAATAAAAACCTTCCATAGCAAAGAAAAATTGAAACAATACATCTCAACCAATCCAGCCCTACAAAAGATCCTTAAAGATGTCCTACACATAGAAAACCAACAAGACCGCAATAAAGGACAAGAAACTGCACCCAAACTGAGAATCCAAGAACCATAGAGAGAACCCAGTTTTTGCAGCCCCCAAAAAGGTGGATATCATGGCAAGAACTCCCAAATACCTCTCAGTCCTATCTCTTAACGTTAACGGACTGAACTCTCCAATTAAGCAACACAGACTGTCTAGTTGGATTAAAAAGCAAGACCCTTTCTATCTGCTGCCTGCAGGAGTCACATCTTGCCCATAAAATCAAACACATTTTCAATGTTAAAGGCTGGAACAAAATCTACCAAACAAATGGCCCCCATAAACAGGCGGGAGTTGCAATCCTAATATCAGATAAAATAGACTTCAAATTAAAGTTGGTGAGAAGAGATAAAGAAGGTCACTACATACTAATTAAAGGATCTCTCCTTCAGGAGGATATTACAATTCTAAATATCTATTCGCCAAACAATGGAGCACCCAAATTTATCAAAGAAACACTACTTTCCCTCAAATCCCATATAGATCCAAAGACATTAATTGTTGGGGATTTTAACACACCACTCTCCCTACTAGATGAATCAACTCGGCAAAAACTCAACAGAGAAACCGCAGATCTAAACAGCTGCATAGATAAACTAGACTTAACAGACATCTACCGAACATTTCACCCAGCAGCATCAGAATACACTTTTTTCTCAGCAGCGCATGGAACGTTTTCTAAAATAGACCACATTTTAGGCCACAAAGCAAACTTGTCTAAATTCAGAAATATTGAAGTTATACCTTTTATTTTCTCTGACCACAAGGGAATAAAATTCGAACTCAACACCAAAAGCCACCAAAGAAAGTCCTGTATCACATGAAGGCTGAACAACACACT
>NW_012288621.1:0-534 GCF_000151885.1 Dipodomys ordii
AAGAGAGGAAGTTATAAATTGAAGAAGGACAGAAACAAAATTAAGAAACTCCTACAATATGGTACCGAATTACCCCATGAATTGGAATAAGTAGCGCTGTTAGATGTTGATAAAATATGATTAAAATATAAAAAAATAGATATAAATTATGTAAAATTATAGATTTTATTAAGATGAAAGGGGAAGGGGCAAAGTACCGAGAAGAGGGAATTAAGGAACAAGAAAAAATAAAAAACATTGTCCATTTTTTGTTTTTACAGTTTGTTTTTCTCCCCGGCCTCCCCGCCCCCGACCCGAGCATTCGGGGCAACGCGGGGAGTCAGGGGTTAATACCCCCTCCTCCCCGAGCCCGGGCGGCCCCTTCCCCCTCCCCAGCCTCCTGGCCTCCCCTCGGCGGGCGCCGCGCCTGCAGCGTCGGTCCCGGAGACCGGCACGCGGGAGGAGGGGGGAGAAAGTGGGCCTGCATCGCGAGTGGCCAATCCACGAGTCCGCGGAGCGCCGGGGGCGGCGCCAGCGCCGGGCCAGCGCCAGTGA
>NW_012288622.1:0-1180 GCF_000151885.1 Dipodomys ordii
TCTTGTGTGTTTTTCTTTTTTGTGATTCTGGGGAATGAGACCAGGGCCTTTGCATATACTAAACAAGTGTACTGTCACTTGACTGTATCTCATATATATATATATATATATATATATATATATATATATATTATATATATATTTTTTTTTTTTTGGTTTGGTTTCTGAGACAGAGTCTCGCAACATTTTTCAGAGCTGTCTTTGAGCTTGAGATCTTCCTGCCTCAGGAGTCAGAGTTGCTGAGATTGCAGGCATGTGCTCCTATACTATGCTTTGTGTCTATTATCTTTTTTTTTGTTTTTTTGTTTGTTTTTGGTCCAGTTGTGGGGCCTGAACTCTGGGCCTGGGCACTGTCCCTCAGCTCTTCAGCTCAAGGCTAGTGCTCTACCACTTGAGCCACAGCACCACTTCCGGCTTTTTTCTTTTTTGCTTATGTGGTGCTGAGGAATCGAACCCAGGGCCTCAGGCATACAAGGCAAGCGCTCTACCACTGAGCCACCTTCCCAGCCCTGTGTCTATTATCTTAAAATAAGTTTCCCTACCAGGCCTGCCTTCTTGGGGATGGGGACTCATCAGCCTCCTATGTCCATACCCCCATATTTGAAATGTCTCAATTTGGGGATGTCTTTGTATGAATTACTGAGTGTTGAGCAAAACAGGATTATTTAGAACATACTATTTTTGAATTTCTGCCCTTGATTAAGTCCTCTTGTTTTGCTAGGTTGTTCAGGCAAGCTCACATTTCATATGTTGCTGTTTAAAGAAATCCACACAAGTAGTTTAGTATTAAATTTTGTTCTACAGTGTCACTGTGATTGTATAGTTTGTTATTTCTTCCATTTCCCATGTCACTTTGAATGTGAGGTTACTGCTTTGGAAAGGATAGAGATTTATTTCTGGGAAGCAAATCTAATGTTTTCTCATTACAGGAATGCAAAGAGGTCTTTGCTTTTTTCTCTCATCAATTACTGGACAGTCTTCAAAAAGCGACACGTTTGTCTTTGGATACAATGAAAAGGAGAATATTTGTTTCAAGGCAAGTTGAAAATATGCTAAGTCTATCTGGTAATGCTGCCTGAAATAATGCAGTTACAATAGTGTGTCTTACTGTAATTAATTTATTGAGTTTTAGTGACTTAGAATGTTCATCAAAAAGCCGGGCGCTGGTGGCTCACGCCTG
>NW_012288623.1:0-17986 GCF_000151885.1 Dipodomys ordii
TCACACCATTGCTTCACACATGCTATGCCAATGTTTTACCACTTGGGCTATAGTGTTTTAAATTATGACTTTTAAATTTTCATTTCCTATTACTTCAAAATCATATATGATAAAATATGATCCATCTTCTATACACGTTAGCAATTTTTATTGTTATTTACAATATTTCTACTGCCTTTCCACTTCCAAACTCTTGTGTTTGTTATTGATAAAGGTTTATTTTGCTTCTTTTCTCTCTTCATTCTTTTTTCCTTTAGACTTTACCTATCCTTTCTTTTATTTCTTTGGAAATTAATTATCATCTTCCTATTACAATTTCTTTACATTGTAACAGGTTTATACAATGCTTTATTTTCTATTTTTCCCATGTTCTCTGATTCTCAGTCAAAACTATTAGGTGGATTAAAACGAAACTTGATTCAGGACACCTTATATTCCTCTTTTTCTTCTCTGAAGTCTTTCTGTCTTTTGAAACACAGTACCAATGACATACAGCTCCTATGTGGTCCATCATTCTATCCCCTCTCACTCTCTTCTGCTGTGCAATGTTATCTGAATCTTAACTCATTCCTAATTTAATTTTAGAAAACAAATATAGTCTTAGAGCAAACTAGCCTTGGAATAGATTTCTTAATTTTTTTGAAAGTACAAAAGAACTGATAATCTTTTGCATTGGAAATCATTTTAAAATGTTTGTCACTTATTATAATTCATATACCAAGCAAGAATAATTTTATATAATCATTACAAAAATCATTTTATTACTACTGTATACTAGAATTAAAGTCCAATCTCAATCTATTACCTAACTATCATTATTCTTAACTCCTAATCATCACCTAAATATCTTAAACAATCTAAATAGTCTTGTATTTAACATAGACGTAAATATTCTATATTTTTACTTAACATTTTCCAGGAGCATGTATTCATGTTTCTAAGAAATGTTCACAGCAGTTAAAATTTGTGAATTTGTGAATTAAATCTTCTATCCTATAGAATATGAAATACAATATGAAATAGAATATGAAATTACAAAAAAATACAAACAAAAATATTTATTTTAAATCTAAATTCTAATTTAGACAGGTCTACAAAGTCCTACATTAGATGAACTTCGCTATTTCCCCAGGCTTAAGCTTTTGTAATCCTTCATCATTTCTTTGGAATCCAACAGAATGATGCTTACTTTTTCAATTTTTTGGTTGGGAATCTTGAGCTCTTTAGCATCTAGGAATGTTCTGTAATGATGACAGCATTTAAAACACAACTGAGGATTACATATGAGTTGCATTTCAATAGGAAACTTGACTTCTTAAAACATAATGACAAAATTAGCCAAAACTTGCAACTGTGTATTCCTTTCTTATTTTTTTATTCCTTTCTGGTTTTGTTTTATTGAGACAAAATTATATTACCTAGTCCAGGGAAGATACCACTATGTAATTCCACTCTCTATTCCTGTCTTAGTCTGAGTGCTAGAATTCCAGGCTTGTATCTCATTGTCCTACCATACTTTGTTGGTTTATTTAATCTTGATATAGACTAGCATTTCTGAACTTCTCCGATAATATTTTTCAAAAGACTGATGGCTCAGAATGTTTATGTACTATTTTCGAAGATCTTCTAACATTTGACACAGGATATGAACGTTTTCAGATGCACCTGCAGGGGTTTCTGATTCATTCCTCCATGGATCCAACCCCTTCAATAACGATTACTTGACTTTCTTACTATCTCTGGTCCCTAACTATGTAATATTTTCTAAAATTAAAAAATTATCACTTGATTCTAGTCTTAGGACATATTTTTTTTATTATTTTCTAACATTTCTACACACTCTGAGATTTATTATTTTCTAACATTTCTACACACTCTGAGAGTTGTTTCATATGTGTGTTTGCACATAGAAGTGCCTCTGTGTGTATGTGCATGTTTGTAGGTATATATATATATACACCTAGAAACACACACACACACACACATATGATATATATGATAACCTCAAGCTCTTATTCAGCAATCTTGCTTATAACTAGTATTCCATCACATGAGCCATTCTTCCAGTGCAGCTTTTGGCTGGTAATTATAAATAGTGTCTCAAAGACTGTTCTCCCAGGCTGGATGCAAGCTGAACTTCCCAGACTCCTTTATATTCTTAGGTTCTATTTTTCCAGGAGTATCAACTTTTAAACTAGAAACATTTTTGTGAGTGCAAAAGCTGTAGCCCAGATTTTTAACTCGAGTGTTTATAAAGATAGAGAAACATACACATTACATATACTGAGTGTACACTGTTAGAAATGTGATGTTAAGAGGGATGCTGGTGGCTCATGCGTATAATGCTAGCTACTCACAAGGCTGAGATCTGAGGATTGCAGTTCAAATCCAGTAGGCATAGGAAAGTTTCTGAGGCCCTTATCTCCAATTAACCAGCAGAAAACTGGAAGTAGCACTGTGTCTCAAGAGGTAGAGCGCTAGCTTTGGACTGAAGAGTGGAGGCCCAGACTTCAAGCCCCACAACCATCCAAAAAAAAAAAAAGAAAGAAAGAAAAAATGGAAAAAGAAATGTGATCTTAACCACCAGTTCATTGCTAGTATAATTCCTGCTTTCTCAACATGGTCTTTTTTTTTCCAATTAAGTCCATGCTCTTATATCTGACTTACTTGGAACCAGAATTATTCTTCCATTCTACTTTTTACAAATTTGCATGATTAGCTATCATGATTTAGAGTTAGTAGATGAAAGAGAGTGGCCTTATCTTTAATGTTTCATTAATAGTAATGCTTTCTCTATATCACTCTCATAGATCTAAATACTGGCTTTGGCTTTATTGTTTCAAAGTTGTGTTTTTGCAGAGTCTTCTATACTGTATTGGACCATTATATTTAAACACAGAACTTCTCTTTCTCCTATTATTCTCATTGTATCTCCTACTGTTAACTTACATACACTAGGGAACTAATGAACAACACACACACAACACACACTTACTAAAAAATGTTTCTGAGAATCTTCTTCCCACTTAAAATTGGTCTTAATTTAGAGAGCATAGGAAATTTCAACTTAATGTACTCCAGGATAATTTCTTTCATGTTTTTATTTTGAAAATGATGTACAGAGTGGTTAGAGTTACATAAGTAAGTTAATAAGTGCATTATCTAATGAGCATTGTTACATCCTCTTTGTTTTTCCCTGTCATCTTTTTTTTCTCCACCATCCAAACTCCCCCCTCCCATCCCCAAGTTTTAAAGTTCGTTTTCAACATAGTGTCTTGTTCATCTCGTTGTTACAATGGGTCATACTGTTTCCTTGTTTCAGCATTTTATTTCCCTTCCCCTCCCCACATTAGAAAAATGTATATGTAAGGTGCAGGTTAACGACATCAAATACAGTGAAAACAGGGGTTACACCATGGAGGAAGAAAATAGAAGAGAAACAAAAAATTACATAGTACATTAAAAACAATAACACAAAAGAAAAAAACAAGTTGTGTTCCTGTCTTGAGGTTCATTTTACTTAACATCACCTTATATGGCCATATGTACATGGATAATGTTTTATAAACCATGACAATTCCATATTTTCTTGTTACTAAGTTGTCTCTGAAACACGTGTTACCTCATGTCCAAAGATGTACTTGTGCTATTTCAATGAAGCCAGAAAACATTCATTTTACCGGGAGTAGCACCATAGATTGTTCCTGGAAGTAAGTGGAAGGAACTGTTATGGGAAGTGGATACTGATTCCAAGAGAGGAATTGCACATAGGGAAATGACCAAGTTCAAGTTAATTTGTGCTGTCCTTTTTACTGTACAAGAAAATAATCCAAGGCTTGAAGGAAACTCTGTCCTTGACTTGTTCCAGTGTGTTCTTTACTCATATAAAACTTTTCTGTAAACTTCTAATTGAGAGTATTACAAAAGGAAACAATCTGCCATTTGAAGGCCAGCATAGAAAAAGAAAATAACTTTGTTTTAAAGTATTCTACTTCAAAGAAACAAATACATGAGGTTTTAAAATGTCTTATGCATGGATATTTAACTCCTGAGATGATTCTCTTGTTGCAAAAGTCAGTTATCCATTCCTTTAATCTGGTCCTGAGTTCACCATAGCAATGAGGGTTCCAAAAAGCAGGTTCCAGTGAATATGATAAGCAAAAGGAGCCTCTTCTCAAACCAGTGCTGTAAGGATGGTCCCAAAGAAATATGTGGGTTTTTTGTTTGCTTCTTCATTTGTTTAGTTTTTTCTGGATATGGGGCTGGAACTCAGAGGCTGGACCCTGTCCCTGAACAGTTGTCTTTCTTGTCTACCTGCCCTCAAATCTAGTACACTACTGCTTGAGCTAAAACCCCACATCTGGCTTTTTTGGTGTTTAATTAGAGATAACAATGTGACAGACTCCCCTGCCTGGGTTGGCTTTGAACTGAGAAAACCAAGTGACATCAACTGTATGGACTTCTCTTTTGAAACAAGAAATATTAGAAGTTTATTTATAAAGCTAATATTTGGTAATTTTTAAAATAAGAGAATATATCCATCAAAGAAGCCATAACTTAAATAACTCAACTAAAGTAGGTGCACTGAATCATTTCGGAATTATTTTTTATGCATAGGAAGATTAATATTGACTTCGTAGTTCCTTTGGGGAAACTGAAAGTCATATTTTCACTTGTTTTGTTTGTCGTGGGGCTTGAACTCTGCTCCTGGGCACTGTCCCTCAGCTCTTCAGCTCAAGTTGAGCACTCTACCACTGTAGCTACAGAACCACTTCCAGGTTTCTGGTGGTTAATTGAAGATACAAGTCTCATGGACTCTCCTGACGAGTCTGGCTTTGAACCACAATCCTCTGGTCTCAACCTCCAGAGTAGCTAGGATTACTGGCATGAGCCACCAGCACCTGGCTCATGTTTGAATTTACTGCATTTAATGACACTATGTATACAAAGAATGGAAATTTGAATCAAATGATGACATTGCAACTTTTCAGAAAAATTGAGGTAGGAATAACTATGTCCTCATTTTTCCATGTTGTTATACTAATGACTCATGAACTATGGGACTCTTACATTAGCATCCTCTGCCATCTGTGTAGGTGTTATTTAATATTAGGAAATATTCATAGAGAAATAGAGAAATACTGAGATTTTTAGAAAGCAAAGGACATCAGCAATGAAAGAACAACATAAAAGGAGATACAACTTATCACACAGAGATTAAGAACTAGCCTAAGTGATTTAGAATGCTAAAGGCAATGTGGAATGAGCCTAGTTGATAACTAGTTCTTCAATAACCCCAAATAGTTCCCTAGAACAGTTTCTGGTATAATTTAGTTATTATTATCATTTATTTCTTTGAGCTGGGGTTATTCCTTCACTTCTGTTAAAACTATTAATTAGCCTCTGGCTTTTTGGTGCCATAACTGACCAAAAAAAAAAAAGATTTCCAAATCTCACTTAGACTACCCTTCTCATTGTGATTAGAAGTGACCACTCAAAAGCATGGAATCTTTGAATTTCCAGGATTAATCTTAACCTGATATCTAAGCACATTCCTGGCACTAATTGCTGTGACCTGTTAACAAAAGGGTTTTTTTTAAAACACACCATGAAGCCAAATTCTCAGAACCCTAAATGACTTTCTTAAGATGGCATTACTTTTTCTTTCCATTACTTTGCATTATAATTTGGGCCAGGTGGTAGAAAAGGAAGTGGAAAACAATACTAAGTCCAGTAAGGTTTACATTCCTATCACATCACTAAGGAAGTACAGTGTTGACCTGCAGGACTCATAGGGCTGTTGCATGTGACATTATTATTGAAAACACTATTAACAGCTCAGACATCCAAAATATTCTGCTTCCACTTTCAAGGTCAAGAGCCATATCTAAGCCTTTTTGTTGATTGGGTGTGTTTCCTAGGAAGGAAGAAGAAGGATGTGGAATATGATGGTTGAAAAATATGTATATTTGTTCCCTGTCCAAATTTTATGAAATTAAAAAAAATGCTACTAATGAACTCCCACCTACATCTAATTGGCTATGCTGTCTGCACTGGCCCTAAGCCGTGCTGGCTTAGGTTGAAGACACCTTATGTGTATATTCCCTGTGTAGGATATCTTTCTCTCACCATTACCTATAGATAGGTATTCTAGGCAAGGCCCTTGTGTGTGTGTGTGTGTGTGTGTGTGTGTACACCAGAGCCCAGACTCTGGTTCCACAGGCCTGTATAATCCAGCTTTTCTTTCTCCCACTTGGCAGGCACTCTTCTGCTCAAGACCTGCGGCTCCGAGTCCAGCTCCCTCCCGAGTCCCTGGTCTCTGCAAGGGGGTCTGAACATGGATCTTCACATACTGACCCTGATTCTACGCAAAGCCTCGGAGCCACCTTCTACCTTGGAGCCTACAGAGACCAATGGAAAATGGAAGTCTGGGTGACTTCTTAGAAGGTATCTGACTCAACCTCCTTCCCCCCTCTTTCTCCCCCGATCTGTGTACTGGAAGTGTCCCTCTGGATGAGACCCCCATCCCTGGGCTGTATGGGGCCAGAGCTGCCGATTAGCTGAGCAGGTGGAGCCACATCTCCTTAATTTCAACCACATGCAGCCCCTCTTCACCCTAGCACTCTCCTGTCAAATTCTCCACACCCTTAACAATTTTACATATTTTTCATGGCCTAATGTCTTTATTTTTGCTTCTTAAATCTTCCTGCTCTTAGAAACCCCTCCTACCCACTCTCCCAGCAGAAATAGCTTTTAGAAGCCCTGCCCACCACATGTGCCAAAGTTCCCCCCCCCCACACAAACAGATCAGATCTGTACCCGAATGCCCCCAGAAGCCCAAGTTGCTGAGTAGGTCCTGCAACACCCCAAAGAGGGCCATCTTCCCTCCTCGTCCCTCCTACCTTGTTATATCCCTGGCCACTCATGACCACCAAGATCTCTCCAGGCTTCTTCACTTCCTGCGTGCGGGTCTCTCCATCTGTTGGGAATAGATTTTAGGAGAACCCCCCCACACATACACAGAGTATCAGATGCCGCATCTGAACCGACCACCCACTCTCCCCCTGCCCCCTGCTAGCCCTTCACTGCTTCACCCACTGCTGAGCCAGAGGGTGCTCCCTGTACACCGTGCATCCTCCATTGCTCCTTCCTGGACTTGATTCTGCACTGTGCTTTCCCTCTCCACCTTCCCGGTGCAGGAAGGACCTCTCCATGTCTGGATAATGCTTGTGGGACATTCCCCTGCCCCCTGCCCCACCTAGGGAGCCAAAGGCGCAATACCACCCCTCCCCCCACTCCAGGGAGACAACTCACTGGGAGAGATGGGCTCCCTGGTGGGGCAGGGGTAGGCCCAAGCACCTGGCTCATGTTTCCCCCTCTTCCTTCCTGGACTGTTTCTGCTGTGGGCTCTGCAGCTGCACATGGCCTCCCCCAACCCCTTTCCTCTGGAGATGACTTTTCTCACCCCACCTGGAGAGGTCACCAGCTGATTCCCCACCCCCTCACCCCATTCCCATCCCCAGCTCCTTCTTGGATCCCTCTTGGCTGTCCAGGCCTATGCAACCAAGTCTGATCTGTGTGGGAAATCCAGAAGCTGGCCTGCATTCCTGTGGGAGGCTCTCTCCTCCACTGCTCCCGGATGTGTCTTGAGTTCCCTCCCCCATGCTCACCCATTTCCCTGGGAAATGACCTCTCAATGCCACAGCCACACACAGAGCCAAGGCTCTCTGTTGGCTCCTGGGCCATGTCAGCCACAGTCGGTCTGAATTAGAGAGGCCTCAGGAGCCAGAGGGGACCCACAGGTTGAGGGCAGCCTTTCCTATCTCCTACATTCCCTCATCCCAGGATATTAGTCTTGGAGGAGGTGCTGGTGCCCCGTGGCCCCACTGGTATGGTCGGATGTGTTGTAGCAAAGTCCAAGGGAGGCCTAGCTCCCCTCCTCCCCCGCAGGCACATGGCAGCAGCCCCGAATTCTCCCTTCCTACTTTCTCCCTTCCCTGAAGGCCAACTTCAAGATTTCCCAGATGGAGGCCCACCCTTTCTCCCCTACTGGTCTCTGAGGCTCCGCCTACTAAGTCCACCCACACTGCTGGGTTGGCCTGCTCCCCATTTGCTGCCCCTCCCTGGCAGCCCGGGTTGGTTCTCATTGAGGAAGCCCAGAAATCCTGCCTTCCTCTTCCCCGCTTGGCCAGCCCTTTCCCACTGACTGCTCCTGCCTCTCCTGCCCGGCCAGTCCCTCTCCTGCTTCTCCTAACCATAGAGGCCTAGGGGCCCAGCAGGCACAACACCGAGACCCCATCCCCATCTGCTCCATCCTTGCTCCTCCATTTCCCCCATCAGCCCTACCTCCTCCATTCCTGGCCTGCCCCTGTCCTAAGTCTCATGCCCTTTCCACTTATCCCACCCCTCCTGGGCAGCCCGGCCCTCTCAGAATGACAAAGGCTCCATGGGCCATTAAGAGTCAGTTCCCAATCTTGGAGCTTGCTCCAACCTCATCCCTTCCAGGCCAGGGCCATTCTCTGCTTTCCAGGAAATGACTTCTGGAGCTGTCCTGCTCCCATGGGCTGATGCGCGGCGGAGGAAGAGTTGCTGGGGCCTCAGCCTGAGGGTCTTGCCTGGGGTACCGGGGCTGCAAAAGGCCTACTGGGAACAAGGCACTGGTTTGTGGGTCTTGCCTGGGATCCGAGCAGCAGCAGGAAAAATGGGGCGGGACCAGGCTCAGGAAACAGATGCCAGCAAGCCTGAAAGGGCAGGGCCTTGTCGAGAGTCTGTCCCTGTGATGCAGGTGGGAGCAGAAGGAAGTGGGTGGGCCCAGTCAGGCCCCTGCATCTGTTCTGCCCTGAATCCAGGGGATGGAGGGAGACCTAAAGGGCGAGTCCTGCTCAAGGTGCAGGTACTGATGGGCAAACCGATGGGATGGGGCCCTAGTTCAGGTGCCGCCCACGGCGTTCCTGCTAGAAAGCCCCATGGCAGAAACCGCCCCAAGCACCCTGCTGGCAGGTGAGCTATGGGGCTGAGCCCTGGGGCTGGTCTTGCCAAAGAATGTGGATGCCAACTATATTTTAGATATGAGACCCTTGTTCGTTGTATGGCTAGTGAAGATTTTCTCCCAATCTGTGGGCTTTCTATTGATCTTGCTAGCTATGTCCTTTGCCCTGCAGAAGCTCTGCAACATCATGCAATCCCATTTGTCCAACCTTTCTTTGATTTGTTGTGTTTCTGGGTCTCTATTAAGAAAATTTCGGCCTGAGCCAAGGAGGCCTAGGGTTTCTCCTATTCCATCCTGTAATGTTTTCAGAGTGTCTGCTTTGACTCCGAGGTCTTTGATCCATTTGGAGTTGATTCTGTTGCAGGGTGATATATAAGGGTCTAGTTTTAGTTTTCTACAAGTAGTTAACCAATTTGGCCAGCACCATTTACTGAAGAGGCTATCTTTCTTCCATTCTGTTATTTTCACTCCCTTATCGAAGATTAGTTGGCTATAGGTCTGTAGGTTCATTTCTGGATTTTCAATTCTATTCCATTGGTCCTGAGGTCTGTTCTTATGCCAGTATCAAGCTGTTTTGATTACTATGGCTTTATTGTAGAGTTTGAAATTTGGTATTGATATTCCACCAGCAGTGTTCTTTACACACACACACACACACACACACACACACACACACACAGAGAGGAAGGTAGCAATGATGAGCTGAGCTAGAACTGGGGGCAGTCCTGAGGCATAGACATAGTAAACTCTCAAGGCAGATCAAGTAGTTTCTCCCTAAGTCCTTCTTGGGCTGAGGGTTCTGGGCCATGGCAGTTAGTACCATAGAACCTGCCCCTTCATCCATGCATGGGGCCACAGGACCCAGGGAAGGACACTATGGATGCTCCTTTGTAGTCAGCCCAGGATTGCAGACCTTCATATACCCCCACGCACTGGTGAGGAAAGCAGGGCTCTGAGCCCTGGGACTCCAGAGATAGTGACTGCTATAAGCAGCAGCCAGCCGGCTTTAGATTCCTGAGCCTACAAGTCTATCATGAGCCCAACTCAACACCTGCTCAAGGTGTGCCTGATGATTAACACTGTTGTGATACTTGTATGAGTGGGTGTTACCTGCTGTGCCATTTTGCAGCCCTTGCCCCTCCTGGCCCAGAACTATGATCTGAGACGTCGATTACCTGGTCAGATGCACACTGCACCCATGACAGATGCCATTCTGATGACCCGACCAATGACCTCCGTACCCCAGGGCTGGATTCTTCTCTGATACTGTGGCCTGCTCTGTAGGAAAAGGCCTCAAAAGAGACTGCACTCAAGACTTGTAGAACACTAAGACATTGGGAGATCTTCAGGGGCCCACTGGAAAGTACTCTGCCTAGAATCACAGAGTGAGGTCCAAGAAGGCCAGGTGTTGGTCAAGGGGCTTGAACTCTGGGTCTGGATGCTGTCCCCCAGCTCTTCAGCTTGCCACTTGAGTCACAGGGCCAATTCCAGTATTCAGGAGGTTCCTTTTAGATCAGAGTCTCCAGGAATTCCTGCCTGGGGTTGGTTTTGAACCGTAATCCTCATATCTCAGCTTCCTGAGGAGCTAGGAGGAGAGGTGTGAGTCACTGGCACCTGGCTGATCTGTCCTTTCAGTAGCTCCTGAAAGCTTTTCTTTATTTTTTTAGGTGCCAATTCTGGGGCTTGAACTCAGGGTCTGGCCTCTGGTCTCTTAACTTTTTCCCTCAAGGCTGGCACTCTACCACTTGAGCCACAGCTCCATTTCTGGCTTTTGTAGTTAATCTGCAAGAACAGTCTCACTAACTTTTCTCACCTGAGCTGGCTTGACTCATGATCTCTGATCTCAGTCTTCTGAGTAGCTAGGATTTACAGGGGTTGAGCCACTTCTGGCATTGTGCTAGAAGCTTTTCTTAAGCAAGCATTCTTCCCTGTGTTTGCCTTGAATCCTCCATGCAAAGGAGGCTTGAGGGTCAGGAGGTGTGAAAAATAGGCTTTCAGCCACAGGAAATGGCTGGAGTCCATGGTGAAAAGCCAAGCTAATCTTCCCCCTGGGCCCCATTCTGGGAACCCACCATTTGCCCTACCTGTGTCTCAACAAACCTTGACCCAGCCTTGAATGTTCTGCCAGAATGTCTGAAGCCACAGAACCTTCATTCCACCTACACTACTTGCTCCATACGACACATAAGGACTTTTGCCCATGATGGACCTTCCGCCTGAGGCTCTCTGTCCGGTTCCATGCCTTAGAACTCCTGTGGAATTTTGGCACTGGTTATATCACCTCCTGGAGCAAATCTTTCCTTCCCTTCTCCCTTTTTTTTATTATTGAGTTGCTATAGACAGAACTTTGTGCAGGGTGAATGGCAAATGCTCTATCTTGGTGTGTTGTGTGTGCATGTGCGTGTGTGCACATGCACGAGCATGCGTGTGTGTGTGTGTGTGTGTGCCAGTCCTGATGTTTGAATTTATGGTCTGGACATTGTCCTAACCCTGAGCTTTTGTGCTAAAGGCTAGCACTCTACTACTAGAACCACTGCTCTACTTCTCGCTTTTTGGGTGTTTAATTGAAGAAAAATGTCTCATATAGACTTTTTGTTAGTAATTGGGATCTTCAGATCTCAGCCTCTTAACTAACTAAGATTACAGGGGTGAGCAAGCAGCACCTACCTTCTACTCTACCTCTTACCTATAACGTAGGCCCTCCTCTGTGTCCAAGAAGAATATGTCTCAACAGACTCACTTTTTTTTTTCTTTTTGCCAGTCTTGGGGCTTGAATTCAGGGTCTGGGTATGTTCCTAAGCTTCTTTTTCTCAAGGCTAGCACTCTCTCACTTAAGCCACAGTGCCACTTTTGGCTTTTTCTGTTTCTGTGGTACTGAAGAATGAAACTCAGGGCTTCGTTTGTGCTATGTAAGCACTCTACCACTAAGCCACATTCGCAGCTCACTTCTAATTGGAATTATGAGAGTGGGATTTATTGAATTACCCCTTTGGGCATAGAAAAATAGCTGATTATTTCATGTCTATGCCAAGATTTGGGACTAGCTTTTGACTTGGCAATGAGGAATGATAGATGAGTGATAGCCACCAGGCCCCAGAGGTCTAGGCTCACATCCTACACAAGGATAGAGACTATGCAGAGAGAACCTTGGACAACTCCTCCAACCTAGGGACTGTGGACTCTCTGGAAGCAGTGGCTGGCTGCAAAGTGTCCCAATGAGATGCCTCAGACAGAACATTATGCACAGGTTGCACACACTAGCCCAGGCAAAGCCTTCAGGTCTTCAGTTATTAAATGGCAGAGGGTGCTTTGTTCAAGCTGCTGGCTCACACTTAGTACTCTATGAGGGCTTGTCCCAGTTTGACCAGGTTGGGGTGGCTGGGGATGGGCAACCTGCTGAATGCCCATCATCCATACAGAGATCCATGTAGTTATTGTCTCCTTTTTGGGGGAGGGCAGGTACTCTATTGTACTATGATCCTAGGCCCTGCTCTTGAGCTCCTTTTGCTCAAGGGTAGCACTCTGCCATTGAGTCACAGCCCCATTCATGTTTATTTTTTTGGTGATCTCTTAGAAAGAAGAGTGTCCTAGACTTTCCTTTCCCATCTGAATTTAAATTGGCATTTTCTACATCACAGCCTCCTGAGGAGCTAGAGTTATAGGCAGGAACCAATGGCACCTTACTTTATTTTCTTCTTGTTATTTTTTTCAATTATAACAGTCTGAAATTTTCACCGTGTCATTCCAATGATTTGCATTTGAAGTAAACTATCGAGGTCTGGAGTTCAAATGCTAGGACTACCACCCACAAATGGAGGGAGATCGTGAAAAACTCATTTCTGTTCATGTGAATGCTAACGGAATGTTATAAAAGTGATAAATGTGCCGTTGATTCATGATTCTATTTTAGAATGCCACTCAAAAAATATTGGATTTATGTCTTCCATTCTAGCACCATGGTATGATTAAGGGTATTGAATGATTTTTAATTAATACTTTTATTATTCAACAGTAATATTTCATTAAATGGAGGCATAATTTAATAACTAATAATTAGTAATAATATATATAATTTAATTACCTCACAGTCCCTCTCTTTGTATATATATATATATATATATATATATATATATATATATATATATGTCTCTATCTATATCTATCTATTTATCTGTCTATCTATCTAAATATCAAGCACTCCTGTGGCTTGAACACAGGTCCTCAGAACTTCTTGGCAGCTCAGTTTGCCAGAGGCTGGTCTGCTAAGACTGTGACCCCATTTATGGATTGGGCATTCTAGGCTGTGAGCTGAAATCCCAGCATGGCCAAAAATTTATTCATGGAGTAAGAAGCCAATATTAGCACATTGTTTTCCTTTTCTGTGAAAGTCCATGGTCTCAGTATGATGTATAATCCATATCTACATATATTCTATGTGATATGATGTAATAAAAGAAATGTTATATGTATAATAATGCTAAATAAATAAAGGTAATAAATGTCATATTTATGCAAAATTTTGATCAATCAACTTCAACAATTCATCCAAAAAATCATATACCACAATCAAACAAGATTCATTTCAGAGATGCACAGTTGGTTCAATATATGCAAATCAATTAATATAATTCATCACATCAGCAGGAGCAAGGATAAGAACCACATGGTTATCTCAATAGATGCACAAAAAGCAATTGCCAAGATCTAACACCCCTTTATGATGAAGGTGTTGGAAAAATTAGGAATCCATGGAACATTCCTCAATACAATAAAGGCAATATATGACAAACCTACAGCCAGCATTATTCTTAATGGTGAAAAACTAATGCCATTTCCTCTTAACTCAGGAATGAGACAAAGAGGTCCACTCTCTCCACTTCTTGTGAATCTAGTATTAGAATACCTAGCTACAGGAATAAGACAAGATGTAAACATAAATGGGATCCAAATAGGGATAGAAGAAGTAAAACTCTCCCTCTTTGCACATGACATGATCTTGTATTTAAAGAATCCCACAGACTCCACTCCCAAATTACTCAAGCTGATTCAAAACTTTGGCAAAGTAAGAAGATATAAAATTAACCCTCAAAAATCATTGACTTTTCTGTATGCCAACAATGAGAAAAGTGTGGCTGAAATTAGGAAATCAACTCCATTCATAATAGCCCCACAAAAAAATAAAATATCTAAGAATTAACCAAAAAAGTGAAGGAGCTCTATGATGAAAACTTTAAAAAGTTGAAAAAGGAAATCAAAACAGAATTTAGAAAGTGGCAAAAACTCCCATGCTCCTGGATTGGAAAGATCAACATCATGAAAATGGCAATACTTCCCAAGGCTGTCTTTCAATGAGATACCTATCAATATTCCAACCTCAGTCTTCAAGGAAATAGAAGACGCACTCCAAAAATTTATATGGAACAACAAACGATCCCAAATAGCGAAAATGATCCTCAACAGAAAGAACAGTGCTGGAGGAATATAAATACCAAATTTCAAACTCTACTACAAAGCCATAGTAATCAAAACAGCTTGATACTGTCACAAGAACAGACCTCAGGACCAATGCAATAGAATTGAAAACGCAGAAATGAACTTACAAACCTATAGCCATCTAATCTTCGATGAGGGAGCTAAAAAAATAGAATGGAAATAAGACAGCCTCTGCAGTAAATGGTGGTGGCAAGATTGGTTAACTACTTTTAGAAAAATAAGCTAGATCCTTATATATCACCGTGCACCAGAATCAACTCCAAAAAGATAAAAAACCTCAGAGTCAAAGCAGACTCTCTGAAAACATTATAGGGTGTAATAGGAGAAACCCTAGGTCTCCTTGGCACAGGCCAAAATTTTCATAATAAAGAGCCGGAAAAGCAACAAATAAAAGAAAGGTTGGACAAATGGGATGGCATGAAATTGCAGAGCTTCTGCATGGCAAAGGACATAGCTAGTAAGATCAATCAAAGCCACGGATTGGGAGAAAATCTTCACTAGTCATACAATGGACAAACGTCTCATATCTAAAGTATACCTAGAACTCAAAAAATTAAATCTTCCAAAAACAAATCTTCAAAGAACCAACTGCCCAATAAAAAAGTGGGCTAAAGACTTACAGAGAATCTTCTCTGAAGAGGAAAGAAGGATGGCCAATAAACACCTGAAGAAATGTTCAACCTCCTAGCCATTAAAGAAATGCAAATAAAAACAACATGAGATACCACCTCACCCCAGTTAGAAAGGCTATAATCAAGAACTATAATAACAACAAGTGCTGGAGTGGATGTGGACAGAAGAGAACCTTACTGCATTGTTGGTGGGAGTGTATACTTCTTCAATGACTTTGGAAAGGAGTATGCAGGTTCCTCGAAAGATTCCATATAGAGCTCCCCTATGACCCAGCAATTTCACTTTTGGGCATTTACCCAAATGTTTACAAACAAGATCACACTAAAGCTACCAGCACGACTATGTTTATTGCAGCATTATTTACCATACCTAAGATATGGTACCAGCTCAGATGCCCCTCAGTAGATGAATGGATCAAGAAAATGTGGTATATATACACAATGGAATTCTATGCCTCCATCAGAAAGAATGACATTGCCCCATTTGTTAGGAAATGGAAATACTTGGAAAAATTATATTAAGTGAAGTAATCCATGCCCAAAGAAACATAGGTCCCATGGTTTCCCTCATTTGCAATATCTAGCATATGTCTGAGTCAAGCAGAAAAGGTCAAATAAATTGATTTCCGGGAAATGAACCCTAAGATATGTATTCAAATGTGTTTTTTTCTTTCATGTGATTGTTTCTAACACATTTATAAGATTATTTCTTTGTTGCTTTCTATGTCCCTCCCCTGCTTTCACTGTATTTGATGTCAGTATAGTTTGTGGAGGGGAAGGGAAAAAACAAATCGTTTAAATAGGGATACAGGTGGACCCATTGCAACAATGAAATGTACAAGTCGTTATGTCAAAATATGATCTTTACAACTGTGGCGGGAGGGGTGCTTGGAACGATGATTGTGTGCGGGGGTGAGGGGCGGGGAGAGAATGGGAAAAGATAGGAAGGGAAAACAAAAAGGAAGAGGCTACGATGCTTGATAAGAAATTTACTCATTATCTTGCCCATGTAATTGTAACCCCTCTGTACAGTATTTTCACAATGTAAAATAAAAGAAAAAAGTACCAATTAAATAAGTAGTTAGTGTATGATTATATAAAACTACATTGACTAATTTTAATTAATACTTTATTATTTATTCAATCATGTTACTTAAAAAAGGAATAATTTAAATGCCAATAATTTGTAATAATATTTTATATGCAATTTCCTAGTACACATATAGCTCTCTCTTGCTATATATATATATATATATATATATATATATATATATATATATATATATATATATATATATGCATCTATTTATCTATCTATCAATCTACATATTTATGTGTTCATACACTTGTCAGTCATCGGGCTCATTTGTAGATTGCTCACCTACTATGTACAAAGCCCTGAGTTCGATTCCTCACTCCCTTGTGCACAGAAAAATCTAGAAGTCATGCTGTCACTTAAGCAGTGGAGCACTCGCTTTGAGCATAAAAGCTTCGGGACTGTGTGTAGACCCTTTCTCACGACCCAGGACTGGCACCAAAAAATAAAATAAAATAGAATGTTCTGACTGCAACAATATAAGGATAGTACTGCAAATATACCTCATCACAGAACAAGCATGGAGTCTGGTGCTTGCATCTGCCATCTTACCTGACTTAGCCAGAGGTAAACCACTGCAACCCAGCTCCACGGAACCAGAAGTTGCTGGTTCACTCACCACTGTCATCCAAGATACTCGGGGGCTGATCTGTGAAACTGAGCTGTGGTTCACAGTAGTAGAGCGCTAGCCTTGAGCAAAAGACCTTAGAACAGTACCCCCAAATTTTCAGTGCATTCCCCATGGCTCTTTGCAACAGAGAGTTATGATCTAGGTGTCTGTAGCTGAGGTCTGTCACCCTGCCTACTCAAGAAACTGAGATGTGAGGATCTGGGTTCTAAACTATCCCAGACACAAAAGTTCCCATGAGACTATTATCTCCTATTCACCACTTAGAAACTTGAAATGAAAGCTGGGCACCAGTGACTAACGCCTGTCATCCTAACTACTCAGGAGCCTGAGAGCTGAGGATCATGGTCCAAAGCCAGCCTGGGCAGGACATTCCTTGAGATGGACAATTCTCTCTAGTGACCCACCAAAAACCTGAAGGGGTGCTGTAGCTCAAGTGGTAGAGCGCTTGGTTTTAGCTGGAAAGCTCTAGGATAGACAGCACCCAGGCCTAGACTTCAACTCTTCCAACTTACAAGAAAAGAAAAGAAACAAACAAACCAAAAGAGGAGTGGTTAGAGTGCTTTGCATGTATGAATCCCTGGAATTGAATCCTCAATACCACATCACTAGAAAAAAGCCTGAAGTGGCCCTTTGGCTCAAGTGGTAGAGTGCTACCCTTGTACAGGAGAAACTCAGGAACCATGCTCAGGTCCTGAGGTCAAGTTCCAGGAAAAGTGTATGCACACACAAACACACACACACACAGACAGATACCAGAAGTGAAGCTGTGACACCAAATGATGGTAAAGCACTGAGCTTCTGTTCTGAGCTCATGGTCAGCACCCAGGTCCTGTGTTCAACCCCAAAAGCTAGCCATCCAGGGCTCAACTAGGATAGGTCAAAGGTTTCAAAATCTGATGCACTTCACCAGCCCTAGATGATAGGAAACTTTGGGATTTTGCACAAGTGCTTAGATTTAGCAAGCTTCTAGAATCCTAGGGAGGCACCATTGCCAATTAGGAATCTTTTCATTAGGTTCAGCTCCCTTATTGTCTGCCAGAAGGACCCATGAATTAATTGGAGCACGTTATTTCAATACTGGAACATAATCTAACAAAGACAGGATAAGGGCAGGGAACTTGGCCTGCCACAGGAGGTGGCACAAA
>NW_012288624.1:0-6717 GCF_000151885.1 Dipodomys ordii
TCAATAACCCAATTAGTTCCTAGAACAGTTCTGGTATAATTAGTATATATCATTTATCTCGAGCTGGGGTTATCCTCACTCTGTAAAACTATAATTAGCCTCTGCGTTTTGGTGCCATAACTGACCAAAAAAGATTTCCAAATCTCACTTAGACTACCCTTCTCATTGTGATTAGAAGTGACCACTCAAAAGCATGGAATCTTTGAATTTCCAGGATTAAGCTTCACCTGATATCTAAGCACATTCCTGGCACTAATTGCTGTGACCTGTTAACAAAAGGTTTTTTTTTTTTAAACACAGTATCCTAATATAGGTTAAAAAAAACATGAATTAAGGACTACTGTTAGGTAATAGTTGGAAGGAGCAATTATATATTCCAAGTATGGATTCTCTATTCGGCATTTACTAGCTAAGTGACATTTTTGCCAGTCCTGGGGCTTGAACTCAGGGCCAAGGAAATGTTCCTGAGCTTTTGGGTTTTTTTTTTTTTGCTCAAGGCTAGCACTCTACCACTTGAGGCACAGCACCACTTCCAGTGTTTCTTTTTCTGTTCATGTGGTACTGAGGAATTGAGCCTAGGGTTTCATGCATGCTAAGCAATCACTGTACCATGAAGCCAAATTCTCAGAACCCTAAATGACTTTCTTAAGATGACATTACTTTTTCTTTTCATTACTTTGTATTATAATTTGGGCCAGGTGGTAGAAAAGGAAGTGGAAAACAATACTAAGACCAGTAAGGTTTACATTCCTATCACATCACTAAGGAAGTACAGTGTTGACCTGCAGGATTCATAGGGCTGTTGCATGTGACATTATTATTGAAAACACTATTAACAGCTCAGACATCCAAAATATTCTGCTTCCACTTTCAAGGTCAAGAGCCATATCTAAGCCTTTTTGTTGATTGGGTGTGTTTCCTAGGAAGGAAGAAGAAGGATGTGGAATATGATGGTTGAAAAATATGTATATTTGTTCCCTGTCCAAATTTTATGAAATTAAAAAAAATGCTACTGATGAACTCCCACCTACATCTAATTGGCTATGCTGTCTGCACTGGCCCTAAGCCGTGTTGGCTTAGGTTGAAGACACCTTATGTGTATATTCCCTGTGTAGGATATCTTTCTCTCACCATTACCTATAGATAGGTATTCTAGGCAAGGCCCGTGTGTGTGTGTGTGTGTGTGTGTGTGTGTGTGTGTGTGTGTGTGTACACCAGAGCCCAGACTCTGGTTCCACAGGCCTGTATAATCCAGCTTTTCTTTCTCCCACTTGGCAGGCACTCTTCTGCTGAAGACCTGCGGCTCCGAGTCCAGCTCCCTCCCGAGTCCCTGGTCTCTGCAAGGGGGTCTGAACATGGATCTTCACATACTGACCCTGATTCTACGCAAAGCCTCGGAGCCACCTTCTACCTTGGAGCCTACAGAGACCAATGGAAAATGGAAGTCTGGGTGACTTCTTAGAAGGTATCTGACTCAACCTCCTTCCCCCCTCTTTCTCCCCCGATCTGTGTACTGGAAGTGTCCCTCTGGATGAGACCCCCATCCCTGGGCTGTATGGGGCCAGAGCTGCCGATTAGCTGAGCAGGTGGAGCCACATCTCCTTAATTTCAACCACATGCAGCCCCTCTTCACCCTAGCACTCTCCTGTCAAATTCTCCACACCCTTAACAATTTTACATATTTTTCATGGCCTAATGTCTTTATTTTTGCTTCTTAAATCTTCCTGCTCTTAGAAACCCCTCCTACCCACTCTCCCAGCAGAAATAGCTTTTAGAAGCCCTGCCCACCACATGTACCAAAGTTCCCCCCCCCACACAAACAGATCAGATCTGTACCCGAATGCCCCCAGAAGCCCAAGTTGCTGAGTAGGTCCTGCAACACCCCAAAGAGGGCCATCTTCCCTCCTTGTCCCTCCTACCTTGTTATATCCCTGGCCACTCATGACCACCAAGATCTCTCCAGGCTTCTTCACTTCCTGCGTGCGGGTCTCTCCATCTGTTGGGAATAGATTTTAGGAGAACCCCCCCACACATACACAGAGTATCAGATGCCGCATCTGAACCGACCACCCACTCTCCCCCTCCCCCCTGCTAGCCCTTCACTGCTTCACCCACTGCTGAGCTGTACTGCTCCCTGTACACCGTGCATCCTCCATTGCTCCTTCCTGGACTTGATTCTGCACTGTGCTTTCCCTCTCCACCTTCCCGGTGCAGGAAGGACCTCTCCATGTCTGGATAATGCTTGTGGGACATTCCCCTGCCCCCTGCCCCACCTAGGGAGCCAAAGGCGCAATACTACCCCTCCCCCCACTCCAGGGAGACAACTCACTGGGAGAGATGGGCTCCCTGGTGGGGCAGGGGTAGGCCCAAGCACCTGGCTCATGTTTCCCCCTCTTCCTTCCTGGACTGTTTCTGCTGTGGGCTCTGCAGCTGCACACGGCCTCCCCCAACCCCTTTCCTCTGGAGATGACTTTTCTCACCCCACCTGGAGAGGTCACCAGCTGATTCCCCACCCCCTCACCTCACTCCCATCCCCAGCTCCTTCTTGGATCGCTCTTGGCTGTCCAGGCCTATGCAACCAAGTCTGATCTGTGTGGGAAATCCAGAAGCTGGCCTGCATTCCTGTGGGAGGCTCTCTACTCCACTGCTCCCGGATGTGTCTTGAGTTCCCTCCCCCATGCTCACCCATTTCCCTGGGAAATGACCTCTCAATGCCACAGCCACACACAGAGCCAAGGCTCTCTGTTGGCTCCTGGGCCATGTCAGCCACAGTGGGTCTGAATTAGAGAGGCCTCAGGAGCCAGAGGGGACCCACAGGTTGAGGGCAGCCTTTCCTATCTCCTACATTCCCTCATCCCAGGATATTAGTCTGGGAGGAGGTGCTGGTGCCCCGTGGCCCCACTGGTATGGTCGGATGTGTTGTAGCAAAGTCCAAGGGAGGCCTAGCCCCCCACCTCCCCCCCCCCGCAGGCAGATGGCAGCAGCCCCGAATTCTCCCTTCCTACTTTCTCCCTTCCCTGAAGGCCAACTTCAAGATTTCCCAGATGGAGGCCCACCCTTTCTCCCCTACTGGTCTCTGAGGCTCCGCCTACTAAGTCCACCCACACTGCTGGGTTGGCCTGCTCCCCATTTGCTGCCCCTCCCTGGCAGCCCGGGTTGGTTCTCATTGAGGAAGCCCAGAAATCCTGCCTTCCTCTTCCCCGCTTGGCCAGCCCTTTCCCACTGACTGCTCCTGCCTCTCCTGCCCCGCCAGTCCCTCTCCTGCTTCTCCTAACCATAGAGGCCTAGGGGCCCAGCAGGCACAACACCGAGACCCCATCCCCATCTGCTCCATCCTTGCTCCTCCATTTCCCCCATCAGCCCTACCTCCTCCATTCCTGGCCTGCCCCTGTCCTAAGTCTCATGCCCTTTCCACTTATCCCACCCCTCCTGGGCAGCCCAGCCCTCTCAGAATGACAAAGGCTCCATGGGCCATTAAGAGTCAGTTCCCAATCTTGGAGCTTGCTCCAACCTCATCCCTTCCAGGCCAGGGCCATTCTCTGCTTTCCAGGAAATGACTTCTGGAGCTGTCCTGCTCCCATGGGCTGTATGCGCGGCAGAGGAAGAGTTGCTGGGGCCTCAGCCTGAGGGTCTTGCCTGGGGTACCGGGGCTGCAAAAGGCCTACTGGGAACAAGGCACTGGTTTGTGGGATCCGAGCAGCAGCAGGAAAAATGGGGCGGGACCAGGCTCAGGAAACAGATGCCAGCAAGCCTGAAAGGGCAGGGCCTTGTCACGAGTCTGTCCCTGTGATGCAGGTGGGAGCAGAAGGAAGTGGGTGGGCCCAGTCAGGCCCCTGCATCTGTTCTGCCCTGAATCCAGGGGATGGAGGGAGACCTAAAGGGCGAGTCCTGCTCAAGGTGCAGGTACTGATGGGCAAACCGATGGGATGGGGCCCTAGTTCAGGTGCCGCCCAAGGCGTTCCTGCTAGAAAGCCCCATGGCAGAAACAGCCCCAAGCACCCCACTGGCAGGTGAGCTATGGGGCTGAGCCCTGGGGCTGGTCTTGCCAAAGAATGTGGATGCCAACTATATTTTAGATATGAGACCCTTGTCCGTTGTATGGCTAGTGAAGATTTTCTCCCAATCTGTGGGCTTTCTATTGATCTTGCTAGCTATGTCCTTTGCACTGCAGAAGCTCTGCAACTTCATGCAATCCCATTTCTCCAACCTTTCTTTGATTTGTTGTGTTTCTGGGTCTCTATTAAGAAAATTTCGGCCTGAGCCAAGGAGGCCTAGGGTTTCTCCTATTCCATCCTGTAATGTTTTCAGAGTGTCTGCTTTGACTCCGAGGTCTTTGATCCATTTGGAGTTGATTCTGTTGCAGGGTGATATATAAGGGTCTAGTTTTAGTTTTCTACAAGTAGTTAACCAATTTTGCCAGCACCATTTACTGAAGAGGCTGTCTTTCTTCCATTCTGTTATTTTCACTCCCTTATCGAAGATTAGTTGGCTATAGGTCTGTAGGTTCATTTCTGGATTTTCAATTCTATTCCATTGGTCCTGAGGTCTGTTCTTATGCCAGTATCAAGCTGTTTTGATTACTATGGCTTTATTGTAGAATTTGAAATTTGGTATTGATATTCCACCAGCAGTGTTCTTTACACACACACACACACACACACACACACACACAGAGGAAGGTAGTAATGATGAGCTGAGCTAGAACTGGGGGCAGTCCTGAGGCATAGACATAGTAAACTCTCAAGGCAGATCAAGTAGTTTCTCCCTAAGTCCTTCTTGGGCTGAGGGTTCTGGGCCATGGCAGTTAGTACCATAGAACCTGCCCCTTCATCCATGCATGGGGCCACAGGACCCAGGGAAGGACACTATGGATGCTCCTTTGTAGTCAGCCCAGGATTGCAGACCTTCATATACCCCCACACACTGGTGAGGAAAGCAGGGCTCTGAGCCCTGTGACTCCAGAGATAGTGACTGCTATAAGCAGCAGCCAGCTGGCTTTAGATTCCTGAGCCTACAAGTCTATCATGAGCCCAACTCAACACCTGCTCAAGGTGTGCCTGATGATTAACACTGTTGTGATACTTGTATGAGTGGGTGTTACCTGCTGTGCCATTTTGCAGCCCTTGCCCCTCCTGGCCCAGAACTATGATCTGAGACGTCGATTACCTGGTCAGATGCACACTGCACCCATGACAGATGCCATTCTGATGACCCGACCAATGACCTCCGTACCCCAGGGCTGGATTCTTCTCTGATACTGTGGCCTGCTCTGTAGGAAAAGGCCTCAAAGAGACTGCACTCAAGACTTGTAGAACACTAAGACATTGGGAGATCCTCAGGGGCCCACTGGAAAGTACTCTGCCTAGAATCACAGAGTGAGGTCCAAGAAGGCCAGGTGTTGGTCAAGGGGCTTGAACTCTGGGCCTGGATGCTGTCCCCCAGCTCTTCAGCTTGCCACTTGAGTCACAGGGCCAATTCCAGTATTCAGGAAGTTCCTTTTAGATCAGAGTCTCCAGGAATTCCTGCCTGGGGTTGGTTTTGAACCGTAATCTTCATATCTCAGCTTCCTGAGGAGCTAGGAGGAGAGGTGTGAGTCACTGGCACCTGGCTGATCTGACCTTTCAGTAGCTCCTGAAAGCTTTTCTTTATTTTTTTAGGTGCCAATGCTGGGGCTTGAACTCAGGGTCTGGCCTCTGGTCTCTTAACTTTTTCCCTCAAGGCTGGCACTCTACCACTTGAGCCACAGCTCCATTTCTGGCTTTTGTAGTTAATCTGCAAGAACAGTCTCACTAACTTTTCTCACCTGAGCTGGCTTGACTCATGATCTCTGATCTCAGTCTTCTGAGTAGCTAGGATTTACAGGGGTTGAGCCACTTCTGGCATTGTGCTAGAAGCTTTTCTTAAGCAAGCATTCTTCCCTGTGTTTGCCTTGAATCCTCCATGCAAAGGAGGCTTGAGGGTCAGGAGGTGTGAAAAATAGGCTTTCAGCCACAGGAAATGGCTGGAGTCCATGGTGAAAAGCCAAGCTAATCTTCCCCCTGGACCCCATTCTGGGAACCCACCATTTGCCCTACCTGTGTCTCAACAAACCTTGACCCAGCCTTGAATGTTCCGCCAGAATGTCTGAAGCCACAGAACCTTCATTCCACCTACACCACTTGCTCCATACGACACATAAGGACTTTTGCCCATGATGGACCTTCCGCCTGAGGCTCTCTGTCCGGTTCCATGCCTTAGAACTCCTGTGGAATTTTGGCACTGGTTATATCACCTCCTGGAGCAAATCTTTCCTTCCCTTCTCCCTTTTTTTTTATTATTGAGTTGCTATAGACGGAACTTTGTGCAGGGTGAATGGCAAATGCTCTATCTTGGTGTGTTGTGTGTGCATGTGCGTGTGTGCACACGCGCGAGCATGTGTGTGTGTGTGTGTGTGTGTGTGTGTGTGCCAGTCCTGATGTTTGAATTTATGGTCTGGACATTGTCCTAACCCTGAGCTTTTGTGCTAAAGGCTAGCACTCTACTACTAGAACCACTGCTCTACTTCTCGCTTTTTGGGTGTTTAATTGAAGAAAAATGTCTCATATAGACTTTTTGTTAGTAATTGGGATCTTCAGATCTCAGCCTCTTGACTAACTAAGATTACAGGGGTGAGCAAGCAGCACCTGCCTTCTACAACTACCTCTTACCTATAACGTAGGCCCTCCTCTGTGTCCAAGA
>NW_012288625.1:0-776 GCF_000151885.1 Dipodomys ordii
CTATAAAATGACACTTATTCTTTCCTTTCTTAAAATCTCAACATATGAACCATAACAAAACAACACAACCATCTTTATTAATCTCAGTCATCTCTTCAGTGATGTACTGTTAATAAAAACATTGACTAGGATGGGAAGGGGAAACAAAGGAGGAGGCAGCAATGCTTGATAAAAAGTGTACTCATTACCTTGCCCATGTAATTGTAACCACTCTGTATGGTATTTTCACAACAACAACGACAACAACAACAATAATAAAACACTGACTATTTTCCAAATTCTCCTTATTTATGGATATAACCTACTCTTAAGGGATAAACCAAGGGGTTATATTTAAAGGTATCTTGGATTATGATTTCTTTTTCTTGAAGGATGCATGTATTACTTCCCTATCTACACCCTAAGATAATCTGTTATATGTATATGCACCCCTAACTCTCTGTTCCCATATTGAAAGATTTTTAGAATACATAGATAACATATAAATGGATGGATGATATCCCACATGATGAATTTAGTTGCTTGAAGATATAAACCCATGTGCCCAAATATAAATCTATTTAATAGAATGAAATACGATGTTCTTAGCATTCTTAGATATACACATATCCAACCTTAGATTCATTCACAGTGTTTTTTGTTGTTGTTGTCATCGTTCGGAGGGTCCCTGCCAGAATGCCATATCATCGCAATACGAAGTTAATTCTGTTCTGGATCCAACAAGATGTTTCATATGAATTTCGATTGCTAAGGCTGGACCACATCTCCACATTTTG
>NW_012288626.1:0-3157 GCF_000151885.1 Dipodomys ordii
GCCCCCCGTCAGCACACATGTGATCTACGACCATGGGTGGGCTTTGCAGAGCTGGGTGCTATCAGAGTGCTGGAAACTGGGCCATTGGTGGCCACCATAGTACATGAGAAAGACAAAATGTTGCCTTCAGTTGTGCCCCTGGTTGGGATAGGTCAAAATCCGCACACGGTGACCCACGGTCCCTACGCCTCCTGCGCTGCAGGCAGCTCTCCTTCCCTGCTCAGGCCTTTCTTTAGTGGCCACAAAGCCATCATAAAAGTGGGCTTGGTGTTCTTTCTTCAACTAAAAAACAAGACCCACTCAACTTGACTAATCCACTTTGCCCAGCAAGCTATCTGACGTACGCTGAGTCCCACTCAGTATTTCCATACGCTTGGTGTAAACCACCCTTTCCCTAGTTCTCCTCTTTTCCTTCTTTTTCCAGTTTGTGGATACCCAAGTCTTTGAGTCCCAAAGCCTGGTCCTGCTCACAGCAGGGAGGCCTAGCGGCTGACCTCCCGTGGGGCACGGGGACCTCCCACTTTTCGGACCTCTGCTGAGCGCTTCCCCAATGTTGCCTGTAAATGAAGTCCAGAAGTTTCCACCCACACCACCCGGTCCCAGTGACAGAGAAACAAATCAGAAAACAACCTGGTTTCTGCCCTGGAAATGAATGTGGTAAATGGGCTTCCTTGCTGGGCTCCTCCCGTGATTTAGCTACCTCTCAGATCCTTCTCCGAACACCCTGATCTTCAGGCCTCATTCTGAATGAATGAGTACATTTCACGGAAACCCAAAATAAGATAGCTGAGTTCTTAGGTGGAAAAAAAAAAATGTACTTCAAGGGAGTCCTTTAACTCATGAAAAGGAAAGTCCACTTCCCAAGGCACTTCAACCCAACATATGCTTGTGACCTACCTACTAGATGCAGGTAAGTCCATACGCATCCAATTTAACCCTCGGGACTCCCCTGTGGGTAACGGTCACTCATACACTGCAGCATGCTGGACGATTGAGGGAGACAGTGGACAGCCTAGAGCGAGGCAAGAAAACAACCCTCTTTATCGTCCGTTCTGGCTGGCATCTACTTCCTTGCTCTTTCCATCTAAGTCTGCATTTGTGAAACTGATGTTCTGTGTAGTTTTGTGAGGGGGTGATTGACTAAAAATAGTTTATGTGGAGCAGATAAAGTATGATAAACCTATAGCGCCTAACTCACTTGCATTCTTTAAGAATGCAACAACTCATCCAAGATTTTCCGATTTCAAGTCTGTTCTGTGGGACAGACACAGCTGAGGGCCAGGAGCAGGCTTGCTGGGGTCAGCGTGGACATGGCTGAAGGCATAACAGGATGCCTCTCCTGTGTCGGTGTGGAGAGCCGACTGCATCTGTGGGTGACGTCTCCCTCTCCTGTGTCGGTGTGGAGAGCCGACTGCGTCTGTGGGTGACCGCCTCCCGTGTGTCGGTGTGGAGAGCAGACTGCGTCTGTGGGTGACCGCCTCCCGTGTGTCGGTGTGGAGAGCCGACTGCATCTGTGGGTGACCGCCTCCCATGTGTCGGTGTGGAGAGCCGACTGCGTCTGTGGGTGATCACCTCTCCCGTGTGTCGGTGTGGAGAGCCGACTGCATCTGTGGGTGATCACCTCTCCCGTGTGTCGGTGTGGAGAGCCGACTGCATCTGTGGGTGATCACCTCTCCCGTGTGTCGGTGTGGAGAGCTGACTGCATCTGTGGGTGATCACCTCTCCTGTGTCGGTGTGGAGAGCCGACTGCGTCTATGGGTGACCGCCTCTCCCGTGTGTCGGTGTGGAGAGCCGACTGCGTCTGTGGGTGACCGCCTCCCGTGTGTCCATGTGGAGAGCCGACTGCGTCTGTGGGTGACCGCCTCCCGTGTGTCGGTGTGGAGAGCCGACTGCGTCTGTGGGTGACGGTCTCAAGTGGTGACAGTGGGTTGTGAATTCCAGACCACCCCAGCAACACGCTTCAGCAGAAGCTACTGGCTGGCTGGCAATCAGAAACAGCCCAAGCCGCTCCTCGTTCTTAGTGCTGTTCATTTTAATACTCTGTCTCTCTGTCTGTCTGTCTCTGTCTCTGTCTCTTTCTCTGTCTCTCTCTCTCTGCTCTCTCTGTCTCTATCTATCTGTATCTATCTGTATCTGTCTGTCTGTCTCTCTCTCTCTTTCTGTCTCTGATCTTACTCTCTGGGATCCATATGTCCCCAAATACCTTGCATTGGGGTGAAACACCCTCTTACAATGCAATATTGTTTACATTAATCTTTCTTGCTTGAAATCACTCGGGGCTTCTCATTCATCATATAGATGGATTTCTGCAGAGTCTCTGACAGCCCTGCAATCTGGCTTTTGTTCCCTGTAAAGGTCAGAGTTAGAGGTATTTCTTTTTTTGGGGGGGGGTCCAGTTGTGGGGCCTGAACTCTGGGCCTGTCCCTCAGCTCTTCAGCTCAAGGCTAGCGCTCTACCACTTGAGCCACAGTGCCACTTCCGGCTTTTTTTTCTTTTTGCTTATGTGGTACTGAGGAATGGAACCCAGGGCCTCATGCATGCAAGGCAAGCGCTCTACCACTGAGCCACCTTCCCAGCCCCACACTGCAACTCTTTGGTGGATTCAGCAGCCCTGGTGGCCAGCCACCCTACTCTTACTCACACCCCCTTTTTTAGCTTTTCTCTTTTATAGAGTTAATGTATATTAATGTATATTCCTAACATGCATATTAACTTTTGACAGAAAGCAAATGGGCCAAGAGAGAGAAAACAATGTCAGTCCCGTGTGGCTATTCATTGGGTCTTTCCTCTAAGAGTGCTGAGGCTGCTGGAATGCAGCCCTTGCAGAGGAAGAGCCAGCTGCCCTGGTGCTACCAGCCCTGGGCTAGTGCCAAAGATGATTCTTACCACCTGGTCCAGATGGGCCTCTCCAGACTGTTGGCCAGTCTTAATGGGATGCCACCTGATGTTAAGGTCTGGGTCAGTCTATAGCAGTCACCATCTTCCTCGCAGAGCTAGGCGATTCAGGAGGCCTTCCAGCCTGCTTTGCTCTCTCAACTCCCCAAACATCTAAAGGTTCTTGCCCTACTACACTCCCTCTTATAGACTCTATTTCAGATCCATTGAATGATTCTTGGGGGTTGAGGGAACGACTTGAACCCATGTCTTGCACATGCTA
>NW_012288627.1:0-1109 GCF_000151885.1 Dipodomys ordii
GAGGACAGTTCCATGTAGTTGGTTACCAGGACTAAAAAAGAAGGCAGACAAGGGTTCACCTCCTGCTCAGTCCAAACTCACTGAAGAATTTGAGGACTACTGACTGTCTCTGTCCATGTCCAGCTGATCACAGAAACCCAGAGTCCTAGGATTGTGACAAAGAGACTGGAAAGTGAAATCATCAAAAACTTCCTTTGCAAGAAAATGCCCCATTTATAACCATCGAGTGCCTAGTGAGAAGAAACTGCTTTAGAAAATACCATTGCTGGGCTGGGAAAGCAGCTCAGTGGTAGAGTGCTTGCCTTGCATGCATGAGGCCCTGGGTTTAATTCCTCAGCACCACATAAGCAGAAAAAGTCAGAAGTGGCGCTGTGGCTCAAGTGGTAGAGTGCTAGCCTTGAGCTGAAGAGCTGAGGGACAGTGCCCAGGCCCAGAGTTCAGGCCCCACTACAAAAAAAAAAAAAAAAATACTATTGCCTTGGGGCTGGGAAGGTGGCTCAGTGGTAGAGCGCTTGCCTTGCATGCATGAGGCCCTGGGTTTGATCCCTCAGCACCACATAACCAAAAAGAAAAAAGCCAGAAGTGGCACTGTGGCTCAAGTGGTAGAGTGCTAGCCTTGAGCTGAAGAGCTGAGGGACAGCGCCCAGGCCCAGAGTTCAGGCCCTATAACCGGACCAAAAAAAAAAGAAAAGAAAATATTATTGCCAGACTAGCATGGTTGTGCACACCTGTAACCCAGGCATTCAAGGGGGAAAGGGAGGAAGATCATAGATTTAAGGCTATTCTGAGCTACATAGTGAGACCCTACCTCAAAAAAAAATAAAAGAAAAAGGTATTTTGGCTGGGCGCTGGTAGCTCACACCTGAAATTCTAGCTACTCAGAAGGCTGAGATCTGAGGATCATGATTGGAAACAAGCCCATGCAGGAAAAACCACGAGGCTCTTGTTACCAACGAATTACTCAGAAAAGGCCAGAAGTGGCTATGGCTCAAGTGGTGGAACACTAGCCTTGAAAAAAGAATGTCAAGTTGGGTACCAGTAGCTCACTTCTGTAATCCTAGCTACTCAAGAGGCTGAGATCTGAGGATCACAGTTCAAAGCCAGCCTGG
>NW_012288629.1:0-21220 GCF_000151885.1 Dipodomys ordii
TCTGCTTCTCCTGCTTCTCCTTCTGTTTCTCTTTATTCTTATCCTTCTGCTTCTCCTTCTCCTTCTCCTTCTTCTGCTTCTCCTTCTGCTTCTGCTTCTGCTTCTCCTTCTGCATCTACTTCTGTTTTAATTTCTCTTTCTTCTGCTTTTCATTCTGCTTCTGCTTCTCCTGCTTCTGCTTCTTCTGCTTCTCCTGCTTCTCCTTCTCCTTCTCCTTCTCTTTCTGCTTCTGCTTATCCGTCTGTTTCTCCTACTCCTAATCCTTCTCTTTCTCCTTCTCCTTCTTCTTCTTCTGCTTTTCCTGCTTCTTCTTCTTCTTCTGCTTCTTCTTCTTTTTCTGCTTTTTCAGTTTCTTCTGCTTCAGCTTCTGCTTCTTCTGCTTCTCCTTCTGCTTCTGTTTCTCCTTCTGCTTCTGCTCTTCTCCTTCTTCTGTTTCTTCTGCTTCTGCTTCTCCTGCTTCTCCTTCTTCTGCTTCTCCTACTTCTCCTTCTGCTTCTCCGTCTCATTCTCCTTCTCCTTCAATTTCTCCTTCTTGTGCTTCTCATTCTGCTTCTGCTTCTGCTTCTCCTGCTTCTTCTGTTTCTCCTTCTGCTTCTCCTTCTGCTTCTCTTGCTGCTTCTAATTCTGCTTCTGCTCCTCCTACTCCTAATCCTTCTCTTTCTCCTTCTTATTCTTCTGCTTCTCGTTCTGCTTCTGCTTCTTCTGCTTGTTCGGTATCTTCTGCTTCTGCTTTTCCAGGCTCTGATGCTTCTGCTTCTCCTTCTGCTTCAGGTTCTCCTTCTGCTTCTTCTTCTCCTTCTGCTTCTTCAGCTTCTTCTGTTTCTTCTGCTTCTGCTTCTCCTGCAACTGCTTCTTCTGCTTCTGTTTCTATTTCTGCTTCTCCTTCTGCTTCTGCTTCTCCTTCTGCTCCTTCTCCTTGTTCTGTTTCTTCTTCTTCTTCTTCTACTTCTCCCGCTTCTGCTTCTTCTGCTTCTCCTGATTGTCCTTCTGCTTCTGCTTCTCCTTCTCCCTCTTCTACTTCTCTTTCTGCTTCTGCTTCTTCTGATTCTCCAACTTCTCCTTCTGTTTCTGCTTCTCTTTCTGCTTCTGCATCTCCTTCTGCTTCACCTTCTGCTGCTCCTTCTCCTTCTTCTGTTTCTCCCTCTGCTTCTATTTCTGCTTCTTATGCTTCTTCTTTTTCTTCTGCTTCTGCTTCTCCTGCTTCTGCTTCTTATGCTTCTACTGCTTCTTCTTCTGGTTCTGCTTCTTCTGCTTCTACTTCACTTTCTGCTTCTCCTGCTTGTTTTTCTGCTTCTTCTGCTGCTTCTCCTTCTGCTGCTTCTTTTACTACTCCTTGTGCTTCTCTTTTTGCTTCTCCTTCTGCTTCTGCTTCTTCTGTTTCTCCTGCCTGAATTTCTGGTTCTACTTCTTCTGCTGCTTCTCCTTCTTTTTCTGCTTCTACTTCTGCTTCTGTTTCTGCTTCTTCTCTTTCGGCTTCTCCTGCTTCTGCTTCTTGTCCTTCTCCTGCTTCTCTTTCTGCTTCTCATTCTGCTTCTGCTTCTCCTTCTGCTTCTCCTCCTTCACCTTCTCCTACTTCTGCTTATCCTTCAGCTTCTGCTTCTTCTGCTTCTCCTGCTTCTCCTTCTGCTTGTGCTTTTCCTTATGCTTCTGCTTCTCCTTCTTTTGCTTCTCCTTTTGCTTCTGCTTCTTCTGCTTTTTCTGCTTCTCCTCCTGCTTCTGTTTCTTCTGCTTCTCCTGCTTCTCCTTCTGCATTTCTTCTGCTTCTCCTTCTCCTTCTTCTGCTTCTCCTTCTGGTTCTCCTTTTGCTTCTTCTTCGTCTGCTTTACCTGCGTCTCTTTCTGCTTCTCCTTCTGTTTCTCCTTCTCCTTCTTGTTCTTGTGCTTTTCCTTCTGCTTCTGCTACAACTGCTTCTGCTTCTACTTCTTCTGTTTCTTCTGCTTCTCCTTCTGCTTTTGATTCTCTTTTTGTTTCTGCTTCTCGTTCTGCTTCTTATTCTGCTTCTTCAGATTCTGCTTCTTCTGCTTCTCCTGCTTCTCCTTCTGCTTCAGGTTCTCCTTCTGCTTCTTCACATTCTTATGCTTCTGCTTCTCCTGCTTCTGCTTCTTCTGCTTTCCCTCCTTCTCTTCCTGCTTCTCCTCCTGTTTCTGCTTCTCCTTCTGCTTCTGCTTCTTGTCCTTCTTGTGTTTCTTCTGCTTCTGCTTCTCAAGTTTCTGCATCTCCTGCTTCTCCTTCTGCTGCTCTTTCTGCTTCTCCTGCTGCTTTTCCTTCTCCTGCTCCTTCCTCTGCTTCTCTTTCTGCTTCTCCTTCTGTTTCTCCTACTCCTTCTCCTTCTCGTTCTTCTGCTTTTCCTTCTGCTTCTCCTTCTGCTTCTGCATCTTCTGCTTCTTCTGCTACTGCCTCTGCTTCTTCTGTTTCTTCTGCTTCCCCTTCTGTTTCTCCTTCTGCTTTTGCTTCTCTTTCTGCTTCTGCTTCTCCTTCTGCTTTTCCAGATTCTGCTTCTTCTGCTTCTCCTGCTTCTCCTTCTGCTTCAGGTTCTGCTTCTGCTTCTTCGACTTCTTCTGCTTCTGCTTCTCCTGCTGCTGCTTCTTCTGCTTCTCCTGCTTCTCTTTCTGCTTTTCCTTCTGTTTCTGCTTCTCCTTCTGCTTCTTCTCCTTCCTATGTTTCTTCTGCTTCTGCTTCTCCTGCTTCTGCTTCTTCTGCTTCTCCTGCTTCTCCTTCTCATTCTCCTTCTCTTTCTGCTTCTGCTTATCCTTCTGTTTCTCCTACTCCTAATCCTTCTCTTTCTCTTTCTCCTTCTCCTTCTTCTTCTTCTGCTTCTCCTGCTGCTTCTTCTTCTGCTTCTTCTGCTTTTTCTGTTTCTTCTTCTTCTGCTTCAGCTTCTGCTTCTTCTGCTTCTCCTTCTGCTTCTCCTACTACTTCTGCTCTTCTCCTTCTGCTTCTTCTGTTTCTGCTTCTCCTGCTTCTTCTTCTTCTGCTTCTCCTACTTCTCCTTCTGCTTCTCCGTCTCCTTCTCCTTCTCCATCAATTTCTCCTTCTTGTGCTTCTCATTCTGCTTCTGCTTCTGCTTCTCCTGCTTCTGCTTCTTCTGTTTCTCCTTCTGCTTCTTCTTCTGCTTCTCTTTCTGCTTCTTATTCTGCTTCTGCTCCTCCTACTCCTAATCCTTCTCTTTCTCCTTCTTCTTCTGCTTCTCGTTCTGCTTCTGCTTATTCTGCTTGTTCGGTTTCTTCTGCTTCTACTTTTCCAGCTTCTGCTGCTTCTGCTTCTCCTTCTGCTTCATGTTCTCCTTCTGATTCTTCGGCTTCTTCTGTTTCTTCTGCTTCTGCTTCACCTGCTACTGCTTCTTCTGCTTCTCTTTCTGCTTCTCCTTCTGGTTCTGCTTCTCCTTCTGCTCCTTCTCCTTCTCCTGTTTCTTCTTCTTCTTCTGCTTCTTCTGCTTCTCCTGATTGTCCTTCTCCTTCTGCTTCTCCTTCTCCTTCTTCTGCTTCTCTTTCTGCTTCTGCTTCTTCTGATTCTCCAACTTCTCCTTCTTCTTCTTCTTCTATTTCTGCTTCTCTTTCTGCTTCTGCATCTCCTTCTGCTTCACCTTCTGCTGCTCCTTCTCCTTCTTCTGTTTCTCCCTCTGCTTCTGCTTCTTATGCTTCTTCTTTTTCTTCTGGTTCTGCTTCTCCTGCTTCTGCTTCTTATGCTTCTACTGCTTCTTCTTCTGCTTCTTCTGCTTCTACTTCTCTTTCTGCTTCTGCTTCTCCTGCTTGTTTTTCTGCTTCTGCTGCCTTTTCTACTTCTCCTTCTGCTTCTCTTTTTGCTTCTCCTTCTGCTTCTGCTTCTTCTGTTTCTCGTGCCTGAATTTCTGGTTCTACTTCTTCTGCTGCTTCTCCTTCTGCTTCTGCTTCTCCTTCTGCTTCTGTTTCTGGTTCTTCTCTTTCGGCTTCTCCTGCTTCTGCTTCTTGTCCTGATCCTGCTTCTCTTTCTGCTTCTCATTCTGCTTCTGCTTCTCCTTCTGCTTCTGCTTCTCCTGCTGCTGCTTCTTCTGCTTCTCCTGCTTCCCTTTCTGCTTTTCCTTCTGTTTCTGCTTCTCCTTCTGCTTCTGCTTCTTCTCCTTCCTATGTTTCTTCTGCTTCTGCTTCTCCTGCTTCTGCTTCTCCTGCTTCTCGTTGTGCTTCTCTTTCTGCTTCTCCTTCTCCTTCTTCTGCTTCTCCTTCTGCTTCTGCTTCTCCTTCTGCTTCTGCTTCTGCTTCAATTTCTCCTTCTGCTTCTCATTCTGCTTCTGCGTCTTGTGTTTCTTCTGCTTCTCCTGCTTCTGCTTCTCCTGCTTCTCCTACTTCTCTTGCTGCTTCTCCTTCTGCGTCTCTTTCTGCTTCTACTTATCCTTTTGCTTCTCCTACACCTAATCCTTCTCTTTCGCCTTCTCCTTCTCCTTCTTCTGCTTCTCCTGCTTCTCCTTCTGCATCTTCTTCTGCTTCTGCTTCTCCTTCTCCTTCTGCATCTTCTTCTGCTTCTGCTTCTCCTTCTGCTGCTTCTTCTGCTTCTGCTTCTCCTTCTTCTGCTTCTGCTTCTCCTGCTTCTGCTTCTTCTGCTTCTATTGCTTCTCCTTCTCCTTCTCCTTCTCCTTCTCCTTCTCCTTCTTCTTCTTCTTCTTCTATTTCTTCTTCTTCTTCTTCTTCTTCTTCTTCTTCTTCTTCTTCTTCTTCTTCTTCTTCTTCTTCTTCTTCTTCTTCTTCTTCTTCTTCTTCTTCTTCTTCTTGTCTTTCTGCTGCTTCTGCTTTTCCTGCTTCTTCTTCTTCTACTGCTTCCCTTTCTGCTTCTCATTCTGCTTCTGCTTCTCCTTCTGCTTCTCCTATTGCTTCTGTGGCTCTTCCTTCTCCTTCTCCTACTTCTCCTCCTTCTGCTTCTGCTTCTTCTGCTTCTCCTGCTTCTCCTTCTGCATCTTCTTCTGCTCCTGCTTCTCCTTCTGATGCTTCTTCTGCTTCTGTTTCTCCTTCTGCTTCTCCTTCTGCTTCTTCTGCTTCTCCTTCTGCTTCTCCTTCTGTTTCTCCTTCTCCTTCTCGTTCTTCTGCTGTAACTTTTGCTTCTCCTTCTGCTTCTGCTGCAACTGCTACTGCTTCTGCTTCTTCTGTTTCTTCCGCTTCTACTTCTCCTTTTGATTCTCTTTCTGCTTCTGCTTCTCCTTCAGCTTCTCATTCTGCTTCTCCAGATTCTGCTTCTTCTGCTTCTCTTGCTTCTTCTTCTGCTTCAGGTACTGCTTCTGCTTCTTCGGATTCTTATGCTTCTGGTTCTCCTGCTTCTGCTTCTTCTGCTTCCCCTCCTTCTCTTTCCGCTTCTCCTTCTGTTTCTGCTTCTCCTTCTGCTTCTGCTTCTTGTCCTTCTCCTGTTTCTTCTGCTTCTGCTTGTCGTGCTTCTGCTTCTTCTGCTTTTCCTGCTGCTCTTTCTGCTTCTCCTTCTGCTTCTGCTCCTCCTTCTGCTTCTGCTCCTTCTATTTCTTCTGTTTCTTCTTCTTCTGCTTCTCCCGCTCTGCTTCTTCTGCTTCTCCTGCTTCTCGTTCTGCTTCTCTTCATCGGCTTATCTTTCTACTTCTCCTTCTGCTTCTTCTGATTCTGCTTCTTCTCCTTCTTCTTCTCCTTCTGCTTCTGCTTCTTCTGCTTCTCCGGCTACTCCTTCTGCATCTCCTTCTGCTTGTTCTTTTCCTTCTGCTTCTTCTTCTGCTTCTCCTTCTTGTGCTTCTCCGTCTGTTTCTGCTTCTTCTGTTTTTCCTGCTTCTCCTACTGCTTCTCATTCTTCTTCTCCTTCTGTTTCTCCTTGTCGTTATTCTGCTATTCCTTCTGCTTCTCTATCTGCTTCTCCATCTTCAGCTTCTTCTGTTACTGCTTCTGCTTCTTCTGTTTCTTCTGCTTCTCTTTCTGCTTCTCCTTCTGCTTTTGATTCTCTTTCTGCTTCTGCTTCTCCTTCTGGTTCTCCTTCTTCTCCAGATTCTGCTTCTTCTGCTTCTCCTTCTGCTTCAGGTTCTGCTTCTGCTTCTTCTGCTTCTATTTCTGCTTCTCCTTCTGTTTCTGCTTCTCTTTCTGCTTCTGCTTCTTATCCTTCTTCTATTTCTTTTGATTCTGCTTCTCTTGCTTTTGCTTCTCCTGCTTCTCCTTCTGTTTCTCCTTATGCTTCTCCTTCTGCTTCTCCGTCTTCTGCTTCTACTTCTGCTTCTGCTTCTGCTTCTCCTTCTGCATCTTCTTCTGTTTCAATTTCTCCTTCTCCTGCTTTTCATTCTGCTTCTGCTTCTCCTGCTTCTGCTTCTTCTTCTTCTCCTTCTCCTTCTCTTTCTGCTTCTGCTTATCCTTCTGTTTCTCCTACTCCTAATCCTTCTCTTTCTCCTTCTCCTTCTTCTTCTTCTGCTTCTCCTGCTGCTTCTTCTTCTGCTTCTTCTGCTTTTTCTGTTTCTTCTGTTTCTGCTTCTCCTGCTTCTTCTTCTTCTGCTTCTCCTACTTCTCTTTCTGCTTCTCCGTCTCCTTCTCCTTCTCCTTCAATTGCTCCTTCTTGTGCTTCTCTTTCTGCTTCTGCTTCTGCTTCTCCTGCTTCTGCTTCTGTTTCTCCTTCTGCTTCTCCTTCTGCTTCTCTTTCTGCTTCTTATTCTGCTTCTGCTCCTCCTACTCCTAATCCTTCTCTTTCTCCCTCTTCTTCTGCTTCTCGTTCTGCTTCTGCTTCTTCTGCTTGTTCGGTTTCTTCTGCTTCTGCTTTTCCAGCTTCTGCTGCTTCTGCTTCTCCTTCTGCTTCAGGTTCTCCTTCTGATTCTTCGGCTTCTTCTGTTTCTTCTACTTCTGCTTCTCCTGCTACTGCTTCTTCTGCTTCTTCTGCTTCTCTTTCTGCTTCTCCTTCTGCTTCTGCTTCTCCTTCTGCTTCTTCTCTTTCTTCTGTTTCTTCTTCTTCTTCTGCTTCTCCCGCTTCTGCTTCTTCTGCTTCTCCTGCTTGTCCTTCTCCTTCTGCTTCTCCTTCTCCTTCTTCTGCTTCTCTTTCTGCTTCTGTTCTTCTGATTCTCCAACTTCTCCTTCTTCTTCTCCTTCTATTTCTGCTTCTCTTTCTGCTTCTGCATCTCTTTCTGCTTCACCTTCTGCTGCTCCTTCTCCTTTTTTGTGTCTCCCTCTGCTTCTGCTTCTTATGCTTCTTCTTTTTCTTCTGCTTCTGCTTCTTATGCTTCTGCTTCTTATGCTTCTACTGCTTCTTCTTCTTCTTTTGCTTCTTCTGCTTCTACTTCTCTTCCTGCTTCTGCTTCTCCTGCTTGTTTTTCTGCTTCTTCTGCTGTTTTTTCTACTTCCCCTTCTGCTTCTCTTTTTGCTTCTCCTTCTGCTTCTGCTTCTTCTGTTTCTCATGCCTGAATTTCTGGTTCTAATTCTTCTGCTGCTTCTCCTTCTGCTTTTGCTTCTCCTTCTGCTTCTGTTTCTGCTTCTTCTCTTTCGGCTTCTGCTGCTTCTGCTTCTTGTCCTCCTCCTGCTTCTCTTTCTGCTTCTCATTCTGCTTCTGCTTCTCCTTCTGCTTCTGCTTCTCCTCCTTCTCCTTCTCCTACTTCTGCTTCTCCTTCTGCTTCTGCTTCTTCTGTTTCTCATGCCTGAATTTCTGGTTCTACTTCTTCTGCTGCTTCTCCTTCTGCTTCTGCTTCTCCTTCTGCTTCTGTTTCTGCTTCTTCTCTTTCGGCTTCTGCTGCTTCTGCTTCTTGTCCTCCTCCTGCTTCTTTTTCTGCTTCTCATTCTGCTTCTGCTTCTCCTTCTGCTTCTGCTTCTCCTCCTTCTCCTACTTCTGCTTCTCCTTCAGCTTCTGCTTCTTCTGTTTTCCTGCTTCTCCTTCCGCTTCTGCTTCTTCTGCTTCTCCTACTGCATCTTCTTCTGCTTCTGCTTCTCCTTCTGCTTCTCCTTCTCCTTCTTCTGCTTCTCCTTCTGCTTCTTCTTCTTCTGCTTTACCTGCTTCTCTTTCTGCTTCTCCTTCTGCTTCTCCTTCTGTTTCTCCTTCTCCTTCTTGTTCTTCTGCTTTTCCTTCTGCTTCTGCTACAACTGCTACTGCTTCTACTTCTTCTGTTTCTTCTGCTTCTCCTTCTGCTTTTGATTCTCTTTCTGCTTCTTCTTCTCCTTCTGATTCTCATTCTGCTTCTCATTCTGCTTCTCCAGATTCTGATTCTTCTGCTTCTCCTGCTTCTCCTTCTGCTTCAGGTTCTGCTTCTGCTTCTTCGGATTCTTATGCTTCTGCTTCTCCTGCTTCTGCTTCTTCTGCTTCCCCTCCTTCTCTTTCTGCTTCTCCTTTTGCTTCTGCTTCTTGTCCTTCACCTGTTTCTTCTGCTTGTTCTTCTCCTGTTTCTGCATTTCCTGCTTCTCCTTCTGCTGCTCTTTCTGTTTCTCCTGTTGCTTTTCCTTCTACTGCTCCTTCTTCTGCTTCTCTTTCTGCTTCTACTCCTGTTTCTCCTTCTCCTTCTAGTTCTTCTGCTTTTCCTTCTGCTTCTCTTTCTGCTTCTGAATCTTCTGCTTCTTCTGCTACTGCCTCTGCTTCTTCTGTTTCTTCTGCTTCTCTTTCTGCTTTTGCTTCTCTTTCTGCTTCTGCTTCTCCTTCTGCTACTCCAGATTCTGCTTCTTCTGCTTCTCCTGCTTCTCCTTCTGCTTCTGCTTCTTCTGCTTCTGCTGCTTCTCCTTCTGCTTCTGCTTCTGTTTCTCCTTCTCCTTCTTCTGCTTCTCCTTCTGATTCTCCTTCTGCTTCTTCTTCTTCTGCTTTACTTGCTTCTCTTTCTGCTTCTCCTTCTACTTCTCCTTCTGTTTCTCCTTCTCCTTCCTGTTTTTCTTCTTTTCCTTCTGCTTCTGCTACACCTGCTACTGCTTCTACTTCTTCTGTTTCTTCTGCTTCTCCTTCTGCTTTTGATTTTCTTTCTGCTTCTGCTTCTCCTTCTGCTTCTCCAGATTCTGCTACTTCTGCTTCTCCTTCTGCTTCAGCTTCTGCTTCTGCGTCTTCGCATTCTTATGCTTCTGCTTCTCCTGCTTCTGCTTCTTCTGCTTTCCCTCCTTCTCTTTCTGCTTCTCCTTCTGTTTCTGCTTCTCCTTCTGCTTCTGCTTCTTGTCCTTCTCCTGCTTCTGCTTCTTGTCCTTCTCCTGTTTCTTCTGCTTCTGCTTCTCCTGTTTCTGCATCTCCTGCTTCTCCTTATGCTGCTCTTTCTGCTTCTCCTGCTGCTTTTCCTTCTCCTGCTCCTTCTTCTGCTTCTCTTTCTGCTTCTCATTCTGTTTCTCCTTCTCCTTCTCGTTCTTCTGCTTTTCCTTCTGCTTCTCCTTCTACATCTACATGTTCTGCTACTGTCTCTGCTTCTTCTGTTTCTTCTGGTTCTTCTTATGCTTCTCCTTTTGCTTTTGCTTCTCTTTCTGCTTCTGCTTCTCCTTCTGCTTCTCCAGATTCTGCTTCTTCTGCTTCTCCTGTATCTCCTTAGGCTTCAGGTTGTGCTTCTGCTTCTTCGGCTTCTTCTGCTTCTGCTTCTCCTGCTGCTGCTTCTTCTGCTGCTGCTGCTTCTATTTCTGCTTTTCCTTCTGTTTCTGCTTCTCCTTCTGCTTCTTCTCCTTCTTATGTTTCTTCTGCTTCTGCTTCTCCTGCTTCTGCTTCTCCTGCTTCTCGTTGTGCTTCTCTTCTCTTTCTCTGCTTCTCCTTCTCCTTCTTCAGCTTCTCCTTCTGCTTCTGCTTCTCCTTCTGCTTCAATTTCTCCTTCTGCTTCTCATTCTGCTTCTGCGTCTTCTGTTTCTTCTGCTTCTCTTGCTTCTGCTTCTCCTGCTTCTCCTACTTCTCGTGCTGCTTCTCCTTCTGCGTCTCTTTCTGCTTCTGCTTATCCTTTTGCTTCTCCTACTCCTAATCCTTCTCTTTCGCCTTCTCCTTCTTGTTCTTCTGCTTGTCCTGGTGCTTCTGCTTCTGCTTATTCTACTATTTCTGTTTCTTCTGCTTCTGCTTCAGATTGTGCTTCTTCTCTTTCTCCTTCTGCTTCAGATTCTGCTTCTGCTTCTTCGGCTTCTCCTGTTTCTTCTGCTTCTGCTTCTCCTGCTTCTTCTGCTTCTCCTGCTTCTCTTTCTGCTTCTCCTTCTGCTTCTGCTTCTCCTTCTGCTTCTGCTTCTGCTCTTCTCCTTCTTCTGTTTCTTTTGCTTCTGTTTCTTTTGCTTCTTCTTCTTCTGTTTCTTCTGATTCAACTTCTGCTTCTCCTTCTTCTCCTTCTCTTTCTGCTTCTTCTGATTCTCCTGCTTCTCCTTCTTGTTCTCCTTCTGTTTCTGCTTCTCTTTCTGCTTCTGCTTCTCCTTCTGCTGCTCCTTCTCCTTCTTCTTCTTCTGCTTCTCTCACTGCTTCTGCTTCTGCTTCTTTTGCTTATTCTTTTTCTTCTGCTTCAGCTTCTCCTGCTTCTGCTTCTTCTGCTTCTACTGCTTCTCCTTATACTTCTCCTTATGCTTCTCCTTATGCTTCTCCTTATGCTGCTGCTGCTTCTTCTTCTTCTTCGTCTTCTTCTTCTTCTCTTTCTTCTGCTTCTGCTTTTCCTGCCTCTTCTGCTTCTACTGCTTCTCTTTCTGCTTCTTGTCCTTCTCCTGTTTTTTCTCCTTCTGCTTCTCCTGCTTCTGCTTCTTCTGCTTTTCCTGCTTCTCTTTCTGCTTCTCCTGCTTCTGCTCCTTCTCTTTCTTCTGTTTCTTCTTCTTCTGCTTCTCCCGCTTGTGCTTCTTCTGCTTCTCCTGCTTCTCGTTCTGCTTCTCTTCGTCGGCTTCTCTTTCTATTTCTGCTTCTGCTTCTTCTGATTCTGATTCTTCTCCTTCTTCTTCTCCTTCTGCTTCTGTGTCTTCTGCATTTCCTGCCTCTCCTTCTGCATCTCCTTCTGCTTGTGCTTTTCCTTCTGCTTCTTCTTCTGCTCTGGCTTCTCCTTCTCCTTCTTCTGCTTCTCCGTCTGCTTCTGCTTCTTTTGCTTCCTCTCTTTCTGCTTCTCCTTCTGTTTCTGCTTCTCCTTCTGTTTCTGCTTCTTGTCCTTCTCCTGTTTCTTCTGCTTCTGCTTCTCCTGTTTCTGCATCTCCTGCTTCTCCTTCTGCTTCTCTTTCTGCTTCTCCTGCTGCTTTTCCTTCTCCTGCTCCTTCTTCTGCTTCTCTTTCTGCTTCTCATTCTGTTTCTCCTTCTCCTTCTCCTTCTCGTTCTTCTGCTTTTCCTTCTGTTCTCCTTCTGCTTCTGCATCTTCTGCTTCTTCTGCTACTGCCTCTGCTTCTTCTGTTTCTTCTGCTTCTACTGCTTCTCTTTCTGCTTCTCACTCTGCTTCTGCTTCTCTTTCTGCTTCTCCTATTGCTTCTGCGGCTCTTCCTTCTCCTTCTCCTTCTTCTACTTCTCCTTCTGCTTCTGCTTCTTCTGCTTCTCCTGCTTCTCTTTCTGCATCTTCTTCTGCTTCTGCTTCTCTTTCTGATGTTTCTTCTGCTTCTGTTTCTCCTTCTGCTTCTCCTTCTGCTTCTTCTGCTTCTCCTTCTGATTCTCCTTCTTCTTCTCCTTCTGTTTCTCCTTCTCCTTCTCGTTCTTCTGCTTTTCCTTCTGCTTCTCCTTCTGCTTCTGCTGCAACTGCTACTGCTTCTGCTTCTTCTGTTTCTTCTGCTTCTCCTTCTGCTTTTGATTCTCATTCTGCTTCTGCTTCTGCTTCTACTTCAGCTTCTCATTCTGCTTCTCCAGATTCGGCTTCTTCTGCTTCTCCTGCTTCTCCTTCTGCTTCAGGTTCTGCTTCTGCTACTTCGGATCCTTATGCTTCTACTTCTCCTGCTTCTGCTTCTTCTGCTTCCCCTCTTTCTCTTTCGGCTTCTCCTTCTATTTCTGCTTCTCCTTCTGCTTCTGCTTCTTGTCCTTCTCCTGTTTCTTCTCCTTCTGCTTCTCCTGCTTCTGCTTCTTCTGCTTTTCCTGCTTCTCTTTCTGCTTCTCCTTCTGCTTCTGCTCCTTCTCCTTCTTCTGTTTCTTCTTCTTCTGCTTCTCCCGCTTGTGCTTCTCCTGCTTCTCGTTCTGCTTCTCTTCGTCGGCTTCTCTTTCTATTTCTGCTTCTGCTTCTTCTGATTCTGATTCTTCTCCTTCTTCTTCTCCTTCTGCTTCTTCTGCATCTCCTGCTTCTCCTTCTGCATCTCCTTCTGCTTGTGCTTTTCCTTCTGCTTCTTCTTCTGCTTCGGCTTCTCCTTCTCCTTCTTCTCCGTCTGCTTCTGTTTCTTCTGCTTTTCCTGCGTCTCCTTCTGCTTCTCCTTCTGTTTCTCCTTCTCGTTCTTCTGCTATTCCTTCTGCTTCTCTTTCTGGTTCTGCATCTTCAGCTTCTTCTGCTACTGATTCTGCTTCTTCTGTTTCTTCTGCTTCTCCTTCTGCTTCTCCTTCTGCTTTTGCTTCTCTTTCTGCTTCTGCTTCTCCTTCTGGTTCTACTTCTTCTTCTCCAGATTCTGCTTCTTCTGCTTCTCCTGCTTCTCCTTCTGCTTTAGGTTCTGCTTTTGCTTCTTCGGCTTCTTCTGCTTCTATTTTTGCTTCTCCTTCTGTTTCTGCTTCTCTTTCTGCTTCTGCTTTTTCTCCTTCTACTATTTCTTCTGATTCTGCTTCTCCTGCTTCTGCTTCTCCTGCTTCTCCTTCTGTTTCTCTTTATGCTTCTCCTTCTGCTTCTCCTTCTTCTGCTTCTACTACTGCTTCTGCTTCTCCTTCTGCATCTTCTTCTGTTTCAATTTCTCCTTCTTCTGCTTTTCATTCTGCTTCTGCTTCTCCTGCTTCTGCTTCTTCTGCTTCTCCTGCTTCTCCTTCTCATTCTCCTTCTCTTTCTGCTTCTGCTTATCCTTCTGTTTCTCCTACTCCTAATCCTTCTCTTTCTCCTTGTTCTTCTTCTGCTTCTCGTTCTTCTTCTGCTTCTTCTGCTTGTTCTGTTTCTTCTGCTTCTACTTTTCCAGCTTCTGCTGCTTCTGCTTCTCCTTCTGCTTCAGGTTCTCCTTCTGCTTCTTGGGCTTCTTCTGTTTCTTCTGCTTCTGCTTCTCCTGCTACTGCTTCTTCAGCTTCTTCTGCTTCTCTTTTGCTTCTCCTTCTGCTTCTGCTTCTCCTTCTGCTCCTTCTCTTTCTTCTGTTTCTTTTTCTTCTTCTTCTGTTCCTCCCGCTTCTGCTTCTTCTGCTTCTCCTGCTTGTCCTTCTCCTTCTGCTTCTCCTTCTCCTTCTTCTCCTTCTCTTTCTGCTTCTGCTTCTTCTGATTCTCCAACTTCTCCTTCTTCTTCTGCTTCTCTTTCTGCTTCTGTATCTCCTTCTGCTTCACATTCTGCTGACTTTCTCCTTCTTCTGTTTCTCCCTCTGCTACTGCTTCTTATGCTTCTTCTTTATCTTCTGCTTCTGCTTCTCCTGCTTCTGCTTCTTGTGCTTCTACTGCTTCTTCTTCTGCTTCTGCTTCTTCTGCTTCTACTTCTCTTTCTGCTTCTGCTTCTCCTGCTTGTTTTTCTGCTTCTTCTGCTGCTTCTCCTTCTGCTGCTTCTTCTACTTCTCCTACTGCTTCTCTTTTTGCTTCTCCTTCTGCTTCTGCTTCTACTTCTTCTGTTTGTCCTGCCTGAATTTCTGGTTCTACTTCTTCTGCTGCTTCTCTTCTGCTTCTGCTTCTAATTCTGCTTCTGATTCTGCTTCTTCTGCTTCTTCTCTTTCGGCTTCTCCTGCTTCTGCTTCTTGTGCTTCTCCTGCTTCTCTTTCTGCTTCTCATTCCGCTTCCGCTTCTGCTTCTGCTTCTGCTTCTCCTCCTTCTCCTACTTCTGCTTCTCCTTCATGCTTCTTCTGCTTCTCCTGCTTCTCCTTCTGCATCTCCTTCTGCTTGTGCTTCTCCTTATGCTTCTTCTTCTGCCTCTGCTTCTCCTTCTCCTTCTTTTGCTTCTCCTTTTGCTTCTGCTTCTTCTGCTTTTCCTGCTTCTCGTTCTGCTTCTGCTTCTTCTGCTTCTCCTTCTGCATCTTCTTCTGCTTCTGCTTCTCCTTCTTCTGCTTCTCCTTCTTATTCTCCTACTGCTTCTCCTTCTGTTTCCCTTCACCTTCTTGTTCTTCTGCTTTTACTTCTGCTTCTCCTTCTACTTCTGCTACCACTGCTACTGCTTCTACTTCTTCTGTTTCTTCTGCTTCTCCTTCTGCTTTTGATTCTCTTTCTGCTTCTGCTTCTCCTTCTGCTTCTCCAGATTCTGCTTCTTCTGCTTCTCCTGCTTCTCCTTCTGCTTCAGTTTCTCCTTCTGCTTCTTCGGATTCTTATGCTTCCGCTTCTCCTGCTTCAACTTCTGCTTCCCCTCCTTCTCTTTCTGCTTCTCCTTCTGTATCTGCTTCTCCTTTTGCTTCTGCTTCTTTTCCTCTCCTGTTTGTTCTGCTTAGGCTTCTCCTGTTTCTGCATCTCCTGCTCCTCCTTCTACTGCTCTTTCTGCTTCTCCTGCTGCTTTTCCTTCTCCTGCTCCTTCTTCTGCTTCTCTTTCTGCTTCTCCTTCTGTTTCTCCTTCTCCTTCACCTTCTCGTTCTTCTGCTTTTCCTTCTGCTTCTCCTTCTGCTTCTGCATCTTCTGCTTCTTCTGCTACTGCCTCTGCTTCTTCTGTTTCTTCTGCTTCTAGTTCTGCTTCTCCTTCTGCTTTTGCTTCTCTTTCTGCTTCTGCTTCTCCTCCTGCTTCTCCAGATTCTGCTTCTCCTGCTTCTCCTTCTGCTTCAGGTTCTGCTTCTGCTTCTCCTGCTGCTGCTTCTTCTGCTTCTCCTGCTTCTCTTTCTGCTTTTCCTTCTGTTTCTGCTTCTCCTTCTGTTTCTTCTCCTTCTTCTGTTTCTTCTGTTTCTGCTTCTCCTCCTTCTCGTTCGGCTTCTCTTTCTGCTTCTCCTTCTCCTTCTCCTTCTTCTGCTTCTCCTTCTGCTTCTGTTTCTCCTTCTGCTTCTGCTTCAATTTCTCCTTCTGCTTCTCATTCTGCTTCTGCGTCTTCTGTTTCTTCTGCTTCTCCTGCTTCTCCTACTTCTCTTGCTGCTTCTCCTTTTGCGTCTCTTTCTGCTTCTGCTTATCCTTTTGCTTCTCATAATCCTAAGCTTCCTCTTTCGCCTTCTCCATCTTCTTCTTCTGCTTCTCCTGCTGCTTCTGCTTCTGCTTATTCTACTATTTCTGTTTCTTCTGCTTCTGCTTCAGATTGTGCTTCTTCTGTTTCTCCTTCTGCTTCAGATTCTGCTTCTGCTTCTTCGGCTTCTCCTGTTTCTTCTGCTTCTGCTTCTCCTGTTTCTTCTGCTTCTCCTGCTTCTCTTTCTGCTTCTCCTTCTGCTTCTGCTTCTCCTTCTGCTTCTGCTCCTTCTATTTCTTCTGTTTCTTTTGCTTCTGCTTCTCACGCTCTGCTTCTTCTGCTTCTCCTGCTTCTCGTTCTGCTTCTCTTCGTCGGCTTCTCTTTCTACTTCTCCTTCTGCTTCTTCTGATTCTGCTTCTTCTCCTTCTTCTTCTCCTTCTGCTTCTGCTTCTTCTGCTTCTCCTGCTACTCCTTCTGCATCTCCTTCTGCTTGTTCTTTTCCTTCTGCTTCTTCTTCTGCTTCTGCTTCTCCTTCTTCTGCTTCTCCGTCTGTTTCTGCTTCTTCTCTTTTTCCTGCTTCTCCTTCTGCTTCTCATTCTTCTTCTCCTTCTGTTTCTCCTTCTCGTTATTCTGCTATTACTGCTGCTTCTCTATCTGCTTCTGCATCTTCAGCTTCTTCTGCTACTGCTTCTGCTTCTGCTTCTTCTGTTTCTTCTGCTTCTCTTTCTGCTTTTCCTGCTTTTGCTTCTCTTTCTGCTTCTGCTTCTCCTTCTGGTTCTCCTTCTTCTCCAGATTCTGCTTCTTCTGCTTCTCCTGCTTCTCCTTCTGCTTCAGGTTCTGCTTCTGCTTCTTCAGCTTCTTCTGCTTCTATTTCTGCTTCTCCTTCTGTTTCTGCTTCTCTTTCTGCTTCTGCTTTTTATCCTTCTTCTATTTCTTTTGATTCTGCTTCTCCTGCTTCTGTTCTCCTGCTTCTCCTTCAGTTTCTCTTTATGCTTCTCCTTCTGCTTCTACTTCTGCTTCTGCTTCTCCTTCTGCATCTTCTTCTGTTTCAATTTCTCCTTCTTCTGCTTTTCATTCTGCTTCTGCTTCTCCTGTTTCTACGTCTTCTGCTTCTCCTGCTTCTCCTTCTCCTTCTCTTTCTGCTTCTGCTTATCCTTCTGTTTCTCCTACTCCTAATCCTTCTCTTTCTCCTTCTGCTTCTTCTTCTTCTGCTTCTCCTGCTGCTTCTGCTTCTGCTTCTTCTGCTTTTTCTGTTTCTTCTGCTTCAGCTTCTGCTTCTTCTGCTTCTCCTTCTGCTTCTGCTCTTCTCCTTCTGTTTCTTCTGTTTCTGCTTCTCCTGCTTCTTCTTCTTCTGCTTCTCCTACTTCTCCTTCTGCTTCTCCGTCTCCTACTCCTTCTCCTTCAATTTCTCCTTCTTGTGCTTCTCATTCTGCTTCTGCTCCTCCTGCTTCTGCTTCTTCTGTTTCTCCTTCTGCTTCTCCTTCTGCTTCTCTTTCTGCTTCTTATTCTGCTTCTGCTCCTCCTACTCCTAATCCTTCTCTTTCTCCCTCTTCTTCTGCTTCTCGTTCTGCTTCTGCTTCTTCTGCTTGTTCGGTTTCTTCTGCTTCTGCTTTTCCAGCTTCTGCTGCTTCTGCTTCTCCTTCTGCTTCAGCTTCTGCTTCAGGTTTTCCTTCTGACTCTTGGGCTTCTCCTGTTTCTTCTGCTTCTGCTTCTCCTGCTACTGCTTCTTCTGCTTCTTCTGCTTCTCTTTCTGCTTCTCCTTCTGGTTCTGCTTCTCCTTCTGCTCCTTCTCCTTCTTCTGTTTCTTCTTCTTCTTCTTCTTCTGCTTCTCCCGCTTCTGCTTCTTCTGCTTCTGCTGCTTGTCCTTCTCCTTCTGTTTCTCCTTCTCCTTCTTCTGCTTCTCTTTCTGCTTCTGCTTCTTCTGATTCTCCAACTTCTCCTTCTTCTTCTTCTATTTCTGCTTCTCTTTTTTCTTCTGCATCTCCTTCTGCTTCACTTTCTGCTGCTCCTTCTCCTTCTTCTGTTTCTCCCTCTGCTTCTGCTTCTTATGCTTCTTCTTTTTCTTCTGGTTCTGCTTCTCCTGCTTCTGCTTCTTATGCTTCTACTGCTTCTTCTTCTGCTTCTTCTGCTTCTACTTCTCTTTCTGCTTCTGCTTCTCCTACTTGTTTTTCTGCTTCTTCTGCTGCTTTTTCTACTTCTCCTTCTGCTTCTCTTTTTGCTTCTCCTTCTGCTTCTGCTTCTTCTGTTTCTCATGCTTGAATTTCTGGTTCTACTTCTTCTGCTGCTTCTCCTTCTGCTTCTGTTTCTGCTTCTTCTCTTTCGGCTTCTCCTAATTCTTGTCCTCCTCCTGCTTCTCTTTCTCCTTCTCATTCTGCTTCTGCTTCTCCTTCTGCTTCTGCTTCTCCTCCTTCTCCTTCTCCTACTTCTGCTTCTCTTTCAGCTTCTGCTTCTTCTGCTTCTCCAGCTTCTCCTTCTGCATCTCCTTCTGCTTGTGCTTGTCCTTATGCTTCTTCTTCTGCCTCTGCTTCTCCTTCTCCTTCTTTTGCTTCTCCTTTTGTTTCTGCTTCTTCTGCTTTTCCTGCTTCTCCTTCTGCTTCTGCTTCTTCTGCTTCTCCTTCTGCATCTTCTTCTGCTTCTGCTTCTCCTTCTCCTTCTTCTGCTTCTCCTTCTGCTTCTCCTTCTGCTTCTTCTTCTTCTGCTTTACCTGCTTCTCTTTCTGCTTCTCCTTCTGCTTCTCCTTCTGTTTCTCCTTCTCCTTCTTGTTCTTCTGCTTCTCTTTCTGCTTCTCCTTCTGCTTCACCTTCTGTTTCTCCTTCTCCTTCTTGTTCTTCTGCTTTTCCTTCTGCTTTTCCTACTGCTTCTGCTACAACTGCTACTGCTTCTACTTCTTCTGTTTCTTCTGCTTCTCCTTTTGCTTTTGATTCTCTTTCTGCTTCTGCTTCTCCTTCTGCTTCTCATTCTGCTTCTAAAGATTCTGCTTCTTCTGCTTCTCCTGCTTCTCCTTCTGCTTCAGGTTCTGCTTCTGCTTCTTCGGATTCTTATACTTCTGCTTCTCCTGCTTCTCCTTCTGCATCTCCTTCTGCTTGTGCTTGTCCTTATGCTTCCTCTTCTGCCTCTGCTTCTCCTTCTCCTTCTTTTGCTTCACCTTTTGTTTCTGCTTCTTCTGCTTTTCCTGCTTCTCCTTCTGCTTCTGCTTCTTCTGCTTCTCCTTCTGCATCTTCTTCTGCTTCTACTGCTTCTCCTTCTCCTTCTTCTTCTCCTTCTCCTTCTCCATTTCCTTCTTCTTCTTCTTCTTCTTCTTCTTCTTCTTCTTCTTCTTCTTCTTCTTCTTCTTCTTCTTCTTCTTCTTCTTCTTCTTCTTCTTCTTCTTCTTCTTCTTCTTCTCTTTCTGCTGCTTCTGCTTTTCCTGCGTCTTCTGCTTCTAGTTCTTCTCTTTCTGCTTCTCCTTCTCCTTCTGCTTCTGCTTCTGCTTCTTGTCCTTCTCCTGTTTCTTCTGCTTCTGCTTCTCCTGCTTCTGCTTCTTCTGCTTTTCCTGCTTCTCTTTCTGCTTCTCCTTCTGCTTTTGCTCCTCCTTCTGCTTCTGCTCCTTCTATTTCTTCTGTTTCTTCTTCTTCTGCTTCTCCCGCTCTGCTTCTTCTGCTTCTCCTGCTTCTCGTTCTGCTTCTCTTCGTCGGCTTCTCTTTCTACTTCTCCTTCTGCTTCTTCTGATTCTGCTTCTTCTCCTTCTTCTTCTCCTTCTGCTTCTGCTTCTTCTGCTTCTCCTGCTACTCCTTCTGCATCTCCTTCTGCTTGTGCTTTTCCTTCTGCTTCTTCTTCTGCTTCTGCTTCTCCTTCTTCTGCTTCTCCGTCTGTTTCTGCTTCTTCTGTTTTTCCTGCTTCTCCTTCTGCTTCTCATTCTTCTTCTCCTTCTGTTTCTCCTTGTCGTTATTCTGCTATTCCTTCTGCTTCTCTATCTGCTTCTGCATCTTCAGCTTATTCTGCTACTGCTTCTGCTTCTTCTGTTTCTTCTGCTTCTCTTTCTGCTTCTCCTTCTGTTTCTGCTTCTCTTTCTGCTTCTGCTTCTCCTTCTGGTTCTCCTTCTTCTCCAGATTCTGCTTCTTCTGCTTCTCCTGCTTCTCCTTCTGCTTCAGGTTCTGCTTCTGCTTCTCCTTCTGCTGCTCTTTCTGCTTCTCCTGCTGCTTTTCCTTCTCCTGCTCCTTCTTCTGCTTCTCTTTCTGCTTCTCCTTCTGTTTCTCCTACTCCTTCTACTTCTCGTTCTTCTGCTTTTCCTTCTGCTTCTCCTTCTGCTTCTGCATCTTCTGCTTCTTCTGCTACTGCCTCTGCTTCTTCTGTTTCTTCTGCTTCCCCTTCTGCTTCTCCTTCTGCTTTTGCTTCTCTTTCTGCTCCTGCTTCTCCTTCTGCTTCTCCAGATTCTGCTTCTTCTGCTTCTCCTGCTTCTCCTTCTGCTTCAGGTTCTGCTTCTGCTTCTTCTGCTTCTGCTTCTCCTGCTGCTGCATCTTCTGCTTCTCCTGCTTCTCTTTCTGCTTTTCCTTCTGTTTCTGCTTCTCCTTCTGCTTCTTCTCCTTCCTATGTTTCTTCTGCTTCTGCTTCTCCTGCTTCTGCTTCTTATGCTTCTCCTGCTTCTCCTTCCTATTCTCCTTCTCTTTCTGCTTCTGCTTCTCCTTCTGTTTCTCCTACTCCTAATCCTTCTCTTTCTCCTTCTCCTTCTTCTTCTTCTGCTTCTCCTGCTGCTTCTTCTTCTGCTTCTTCTGCTTTTTCTGTTTCTTCTTCTTCTGCTTCAGCTTCTGCTTCTTCTGCTTCTCCTTCTCCTTCTGCTTCTCTTTCTGCTTCTGCTCTTCTCCTTCTGTTTCTTCTGTTTCTGCTTCTCCTGCTTCTTCTTCTTCTGCTTCTCCTACTTCTCCTTCTGCTTCTCCGTCTCCTTCTCCTTCTCCTTCAATTTCTCCTTCTTGTGCTTCTCATTCTGCCTCTGCTTCTGCTTCTCCTGCTTCTGCTTCTTCTGTTTCTCCTTCTGCTTCTTCTTCTGCTTCTCTTTCTGCTTCTTATTCTGCTTCTGCTCCTCCTACTCCTAATCCTTCTCTTTTTCCTTCTTCTTCTGTTTCTCGTTCTGCTTCTGCTTCTTCTGCTTGTTCGGTTTCTTCTGCTTCTGCTTTTCCAGCTTCTGCTGCTTCTGCTTCTCCTTGTGCTTCAGGTTCTCCTTCTGATTCTTCGGCTTCTTCTTTTTCTTCTGCTACACCTGCTACTGCTTCTTCTGCTTCTTCTGCTTCTCTTTCTGCTTCTCCTTCTGGTTCTGCTTCTCCTTCTGCTCCTTCTCATTCTTCTGTTTCTTCTTCTTCTTCTGCTTCTCCCGCTTCTGCTTCTTCTGCTTCTCCTGCTTGTCCTTCTCCTTCTTCTGCTTCACTTTCTGCTTCTGCTTCTTCTGATTCTCCAACTTCTCCTTCTTCTTCTTCTATTTCTGCTTCTCTTTCTGCTTCTGCATTTCCTTCTGCTTCACCTTCTGCTGCTCCTTCTCCTTCTTCTGTTTCTCCCTCTGCTTCTGCTTCTTATGCTTCTTCTTTTTCTTCTGGTTCTGCTTCTCCTGTTTCTGCTTCTTCTGCTTCTACTGCTTCTTCTTCTGCTTCTACTTCTCTTTCTGCTTCTGCTTCTCCTGCTTGTTTTTCTGCTTCTTCTGCTGCTTTTTCTACTTCTCCTTCTGCTTCTCTTTTTGCTTCTCCTTCTGCTTCGGCTTCTACTGTTTCTTCTGCATCTCCTGCTGCTACTTCTTCTGCTTCACCTGCTTCTCTTTCTGCTTCTCCTTCTGCTTCTGCTTCTCCTTCAGCTTCTGCTCTTCTTCTTCTGTTTCTTTTGCTTCTGTTTCTTCTTCTTCTGTTTCTTCTGATTCTACTTCTGCTTCTCGTTCTTCTCCTCTTTCTGCTTCTATTTCTGCTTCTTCTGATTCTCCTGCTTCTATTTCTTGTTCTCCTTCTGTTTCTGCTTCTCTTTCTGCTTCTGCTTCTCTTTCTGCTTCTCCTTCTCCTTCTTCTTCTTCTGCTTCTCCTGCTGCTTCTTCTTCTGCTTCTGCTTTTTCTGTTGCTTCTTCTTCTGCTTCAGCTTCTGCTTCTTCTGTTTCTCCTTTTGCTTCTGCTTCTCCGTCTGTTTCTGCTTCTGCTCTTCTCCTTCTTCTGTTTCTTCTGCTTCTGCTTCTCCTCCTTCTTCTTCTTCTGCTTCTCCTACTTCTCCTTCTGCTTCTCCGTCTCATT
>NW_012288630.1:0-3360 GCF_000151885.1 Dipodomys ordii
TCATTCTGCTTCTTCTTCTGCTTCTGCTTCTCCTTCTGCTTCTGCTTCTGCTTCAATTTCTCCTTCTGCTTCTCATTCCGCTTCTGCGCCTTCGTTTCTTCGCTTCTCCGCTTCTTCTTTTCCGCTACTCCTACTTCTCGGCTGCTTCTCCTTCTGCGTCTCTTTCTGCTTCTGCTTATCCTTTTGCTTCTCCTAATCCTAATTCTTCTCTTTCGCCTTCTCCTTCTTCTTCTTCTGCTTCTCCTGGTGCTTCTGCTTCTGCTTATTCTACTCTTTCTGTTTCTTCTGCTTCTGCTTCAGATTGTGCTTCTTCTGTTTCTCCTTCTGCTTCAGATTCTGCTTCTGCTTCTTCGGCTTCTCCTGTTTTTTCTGCTTCTGCTTCTCCTGCTTCTTCTGCTTCTCCTGCTTCTCTTTCTGCTTCTCCTTCTGCTTCTGCTTCTCCTTCTGCTTCTGCTTCTGCTCGTCTCCTTCTTCTGTTTCTTTTGCTTCTGTTTATTCTGCTTCTTCTTCTTCTGTTTCTTCTGATTCTACTTCTGCTTCTCCTTCTTCTCCTTCTCTTTCTGCTTCTTCTGATTCTCCTGCTTCTCCTTCTTGTTCTCCTTCTGTTTCTGCTTCTCTTTCTGCTTCTGCTTCTCCTTCTGCTGCTCCTTCTCCTTCTCCTTCTTCTGCTTCTCTCACTGCTTCTGCTTCTGCTTCTTTTGCTTATTCTTTTTCTTCTGCTTCAGCTTCTCCTGCTTCTGCTTCTTCTGCTTCTACTGCTTCTCCTTATACTTCTCCTTATGCTTCTCCTTATGCTTCTCCTTATGCTGCTGCTGCTTCTTCTTCTTCTTCGTCTTCTTCTTCTTCTCTTTCTTCTGCTTCTGCTTTTCCTGCCTCTTCTGCTTCTACTGCTTCTCTTTCTGCTTCTTGTCCTTCTCCTGTTTTTTCTCCTTCTGCTTCTCCTGCTTCTGCTTCTTCTGCTTTTCCTGCTTCTCTTTCTGCTTCTCCTGCTTCTGCTCCTTCTCTTTCTTCTGTTTCTTCTTCTTCTGCTTCTCCCGCTTGTGCTTCTTCTGCTTCTCCTGCTTCTCGTTCTGCTTCTCTTCGTCAGCTTCTCTTTCTATTTCTGCTTCTGCTTCTTCTGATTCTGATTCTTCTCCTTCTTCTTCTCCTTCTGCTTCTGTGTCTTCTGCATTTCCTGCCTCTCCTTTTGCATCTCCTTCTGCTTGTGCTTTTCCTTCTGCTTCTTCTTCTGCTCTGGCTTCTCCTTCTCCTTCTTCTGCTTCTCCGTCTGCTTCTGCTTCTTCTGCTTCCCCTGCTTCTCTTTCTGCTTCTCCTTCTGTTTCTGCTTCTCCTTCTGCTTCTGCTTCTTGTCCTTCTCCTGTTTCTTCTCCTGCTTCTTCTGCTTCTCCTGCTTCTCCTTCTGCTTCAGTTTCTCCTTCTGCTTCTTCGGATTCTTATGCTTCCGCTTCTCCTGCTTCAACTTCTTCTGCTTCCCCTCCTTCTCTTTCTGCTTCTCCTTCTGTATCTGCTTCTCCTTCTGCTACTGCTTCTTGTCTTTCTCCTGTTTGTTCTGCTTATGCTTCTCCTGTTTCTGCATCTCCTGCTCCTCCTTCTGCTGCTCTTTCTGCTTCTCCGGCTGCTTTTCCGTCTCCTGCTCCTTCTTCTGCTTCTCTTTCTGCTTCTCCTTCTGTTTCTCCTTCTCCCTCACCTTCTCGTTCTTCTGCTTTTCCTTCTGCTTCTCCTTCTGCTTCTGCATCTTCTGCTTCTTCTGCTACTGCCTCTGCTTCTTCTGTTTCTTCTGCTTCTCCTTCTGCTTTTGCTTCTCTTTCTGCTTCTGCTTCTCCTTCTGCTTCTCCAAATTCTGCTTCTCCTGCTTCTCCTTCTGCTTCAAGTTCTGCTTCTGCTTCTTCTGCTTCTGCTTCTCCTGCTGCTGCTTCTTCTGCTTCTTCTGCTTCTCTTTCTGCATTTCCTTCTGTTTCTGCTTCTCCTTCTGCATCTGCTTCTTCTCCTTCCTATTTTTCTTCTGCTTCTGCTTCTCCTGCTTCTGCTTCTCCTGCTTCTCGTTGTGCTTCTCTTTCTGCTTCTCCTTCTCCTTCTTCTGCTTCTCCTTCTGCTTCTGCTTCTCCTTCTGCTTCTGCTTCAATTTCTCCTTCTGCTTCTCATTCTGCTTCTGCGTCTTCTGTTTCTTCTGCTTCTCCTGCTTCTGCTTCTCCTGCTTCTACTTCTCGTGCTGCTTCTCCTTCTGCGTCTCTTTCTGCTTCTGCTTATCCTTTTGCTTCTCCTACTCCTAATCCTTCTCTTTCGCCTACTCCTTCTTGTTCTTCTGCTTGTCCTGGTGCTTCTGCTTCTGCTTATTCTACTATTTCTGTTTCTTCTGCTTCTGCTTCAGATTGTGCTTCTTCTGTTTCTCCTTCTGCTTCAGATTCTGCTTCTGCTTCTTCGGCTTCTCCTGTTTCTTCTGCTTCTGCTTCTCCTGCTTCTTCTGCTTCTCCTGCTTCTCTTTCTGCTTCTCCTTCTGCTTCTGCTTCTCCTTCTCCTTCTGCTTCTGCTCTTCTCCTTCTTTTGTTTCTTTTGCTTCTGTTTCTTCTGCTTCTTCTTCTTCTGTTTCTTCTGATTCTACTTCTGCTTCTCCTTCTTCTCCTCTTTCTGCTTCTACTTCTGCTTCTTCTGATTCTCCTGCTTCTCCTTCTTGTTCTCCTTCTGTTTCTGCTTCTCTTTCTGCTTCTGCTTCTACTTCTGCTGCTCCTTCTCCTTCTCCTTTTTCTGCTTCTCCCACTGCTTCTGCTTCTTTTGCTTATTCTTTTTCTTCTGCTTCTCCTGCTTCTGCTTCTTCTGCTTCTACTGCTTCTCCTTATACTCCTCCTTATGCTTCTCCTTATGCTTCTTGTTCTTCTTGTTCTTGTTCTTGTTCTTGTTCTTGTTCTTGTTCTTCTTCTTCTTCTTCTTCTTCTTCTTCTTCTTCTTCTTCTTCTTCTTCTTCTTCTCTTTCTTCTGCTTCTGCTTTTCCTGCCTCTTCTGCTTGTAATGCTTCTCTTTCTGCTTCTCATTCTGCTTCTGCTTCTCCTTCTGCTTCTCCTATTGATTCTGCTGCCCTTCCTTCTCCTTCTCCTTCTCCTACTTCTGCTTCTCCTTCTGCTTCTGATTATTCTGGTTCTCCTGCTTCTCCTTCTGCATCTTCTTCTGCTTCTGCTTCTTCTTCTGCTTCTGCTTCTCCTTCTTCTGCTTCTCCTTCTGATTCTCCTTCTGCTTCTCCTTCTGCTGCTCCTTGTCCTTCTTCTGCTTCTCCCTCTGATTCTGCTTCTTATGCTTATTATTTTTCTTCTGTTTCTGCTTCTCCTGCTTCTGCTTCTTCTGCTTCTACTTCTTCTCCTTATGCTTCTC
>NW_012288631.1:0-22499 GCF_000151885.1 Dipodomys ordii
CAGCAGGGACACAGCAGTAGACACAGAGGGACACAGCGGGGGCACACAGCGGGACAGAGCGGGGGACACAGCGAGGACACAGCAGGGACACAGCGGGGGACACAGCGGGACACAACGGGACACAGAGGGGGACAGCAGGACACAGCGGGGGACACAGCAGGGGACACAGCGGGACACAAGGGGGAATACAGCGAGGACACAGCAGGACCCAGCAGGACACAGGGTCGATACAGAGGGGACACAGCGGGAAACAGCGGGGTACACAGCTGGGGACACAAAGGGACACAGTGGGGGACAAAGCGGGACACAGCGGGACACAGTGGGAAACAGCGTGGACAAAGCGTGAGACACAGCGTGGGACACAGCGAGGACACAGCGGGACACAACGGGGGACACAGCGAGGACACAGCGGGATATAGCGGGGGAAACCGCGGGACACAATAGTGACACAGCAGTGGACATAGTGGGACACAGCACGGGACACAGCGGGACACAGCGGGGGACACAGCACGGGACACAGCGGGACACAGCGGGGGACACAGCAAGGGACAAAGCGGGGAACACAGCGAGGACCCAGCGGGACCCAGCAGGACACAGCATCGATACAGCGCGGGACAAAGCAGGACACAGAGGGACACAGCGGAGGACAGAGCGGGACATAGCGCAGGACAGAGCGGGACACAGCGGGGGACACAGGGAGGACACAGCGGGACACAGTGGGTACATAGCGGGGACTCAGCGGGGGACACAGCAAGGGACAAAGCAGGACACCACAGAACACAGCGGGACACAGCGGGACACAGCGGGGCCACTGCGGAGACACAGCGGGACACAGCGGGACACAGCGGGACACAGAGGGGACAATGCAGGAACATAGCGGGACACAGCGGGGTACACAGCGGGACACAGCGGGGAAACAGAAGGGACTCAGCGGGGAACAAGGCGGGACAACAAGGGACACAGTGTGACACAGCGTGGGACAGAGAGGGGGACACAGCGGGACAGAGAGGAGAACACAGCAAGGACCCAGCGGGACCCAGCGGGACAAAGCTTTGATACAGCGGGTTCACAGCGGGACACAGCGGAAACAATGCGGGGGACACAACGGGGCACAGAGCGGGACACAGCGGGGTCCACAGGGAAGACACAGCGGGACACAGCGGCGACACAGCGGGACTCAGCAGGGTCACAGCGGGACACAGCGGGGGACACAGCGGGACACCGCGGGGGACACAGCGGGACACAGCGTGGAACAAAGCGGGACACAGCTTGGGACAGAGCGGGACACAGCGGGAGACACAGCAGGGGACACAGCGGGACACAGCGGGGGCCCAGCTGGACCCAGCAGGGGCCAAAGCGGGCCACAGCGGGGGACACAGCGGGACACAGCGTGGTACAAAGCGGGACGCAGCGGGGTACACAGCGGGGGACACAACAGGACACAACGGGAGAAACAGAGGGAAACAGGGGGGACTCAACGGGGACACAGCGGGGGACACAGCGGGGAACAGCGCGGGACACAGCAGGGGACACAGCATGACACAACGGGGGACAAAGCAGGACACAGCGCGGGACACAGCAGGGGAAACAGCGTGACACAGCGGGGGACACAGCAGGACACAGCGGGACAAAGGAGAACAGAGCGGGGGACAGAGCGGGACACAGCGGGGACACAGCAGGGACACAGCGGGACACAGCGTGGACACAGCTGGACACAGCGGGACACAGCGGTCACAGCGGGGGACACAGCGAGGACACAACGGGGGATACAGAGGGACACAGCCAGACACAGAGGGGTCACAGCATTGGACACAGCGGGACACATCGGGACACAGTGGGCGACACAGCGGGACACAGCAGGACACAGCAGGGACAATGCGGGACACAGCAGGCTCATAGCAGGGGACACAGTGGGACACAGCGGTGACACAGCGGGACACAGCTGGGAAACAGCAGGGGACACAGCGGGAGACACAGCGGGGGATAGCGGGGACACACCTGGGGCAACAGGGACACAGCGGGGATGCAGAGGGGGACACAGCGGGACACAGCGGGGAAACAGCGGGGGACACAGTAGGGGACACTGCGGGACACAGCGGGGGACCCAGGGGGGACACCGCGGGGGAAAGAGCAGGGGACACAGCGGGACACAGCGGGGGACACAGCGGGGACAAAGCGGCGGACACAGCGATACACAGCGGGACATAGCGGTGGACACAGCGGGACACAGCGGGGTCACAGCGGGGGACACAGCGCGACACAGCGAGGACACAGCGGGGGACACAGCTGGACACAGCGGGACACAGCGGGGACACAGAGGTGGACACAGCGGGGACACAGCGGGACACAGCGGGGAATACAGAGGGACACAGCGGGACATCGCGAGGACACAGCGGAGGGACACAGGAGAACAGAGCGGGACACAGCGGGGGGACACAGCGGGGACACAGCAGGGAAACAGCGGGACACAGCGCAAGACACAGCGGGACACAACGCAAGACACAGCGGAGGACACAGTGGGACACAGCGGAGGACACAGCAAGGACACAGCAGGACACAGTCTGACACAGCGGGGACACAGCAGGGGACACAGCGGGACACAGCACAAGACACAGTGGAGGACACAGCGGGAAACAGCGGAGGACACAGCGAGGACACAGCGGGACACAGTCTGACAAAGCGGGGACACAGCGGGGACACAGCAGGGGACACAGCGGGGACACAGCGGGGACAAAGCGGCGGACACAGCGATACACAGTGGAACATAGCGGTGGACACAGCGGGACACAGCGGGGTCACAGCGAGGGACACAGCGGGACACAGCGAGGACACAGCGGGGGACACAGCTGGACACAGCGGGACACAGCGGGGACACAGAGGTGGACACAGCGGGGACACAGCGGGACACAGCGGGGAATACAGCGGGACACAGTGGGGGACATTGCGGGGACACAGCGGGACACAGTGGGGGACACAGCAGGAAACAGCGGGACACAGCAGGGGACAAGCGAGGACACAGAGGACACAGCTTGACACAGCGGGGTCAGAGCGGGTACACAGAGGGGGACACAGTGGGACTCAGCGGGACACAGTGGGGGACACAGCGGGACACAGCGGGGGACACAGCGGGGACACAGCGGGACAGAGAGGTGGACACAGAGGGGACACAGCGGGACACAGCGGGACACAGCTGGACACAGCGGTGACACAGCGGGGACACAGCGGGTGACACAGCGGGGAACACAGAGGGACACAGCGGGGACACAGCAGGGACAGAGCAGTGACACAGCAGGACACAGCGGGGACAAAGCGGGACACAGCGGGCTCATAGCGGGGGACACAGTGGGACACAGAGGTGACACAGCGGGAAACAGCGGGAAAACAGCAGGAGACACAGCGGGAGACACAGCGGGGGATATCGGGGACACAGCGGGGACACAGCGGGACACAGCGGGGGACACAGCGGGGACACAGCGGGACACAGAGGTGGACACAGAGGGGACACAGCGGGACACAGCGGGACAAAGCGGGACACAGCGGTGACACAGCGGGGACACTGCGGGTGACACAGCGGGGAACACAGAGGGACACAGCGGGGACACAGCGGGGACAGAGCAGTGACCCAGCAGGACACAGCGGGGACAAAGCGGGACACAGCGGGCTCATAGCATGGGACACAGTGGGACACAGCGCTGACACAGCGGGACACAGCGGGGAAACAGCAGGGGACACAGCGGGAGACACAGCGGGGGATAGCGGGGACACACCTGGGGCAACGGGGACACAGCGGGGACACAGAGGTGGACACAACGGGACATTGCAAGGACACAGCGTGGGGACACAGCAGAACACAGCGGGACACAGCGGGACACAGCGGGGGGACAAAGCGGGGACACAGCAGGGAAACAGCGGGACACAGCAGGGGACACTGCGGGGACACAGCGGGACACAGTGGGGGATACAGCAGGAAACAGCGGGACACAGCGGGGGACACAGCGGGACACAGCGCAAGACACAGCGGAGGACACAGTGGGACACAGCGGAGGACACAGCGAGGACACAGCGAGACACAGTCTGACACAGCGGGGACACAGCGGGGGACAGAGCGGGACACAGCACAAGACACAGTGGAGGACACAGCGGGAAACAGCGGAGGACACAGCGAGGACACAGCGGGACACAGTCAGACACAGCGGGGCCACAGCGCGGACACAGCAGGGGACACAGCGAGGACACAACGGGACACAGAGGGACACAGCGGGAAACAGCGGGACACAGCGGGACACAGGAGGACAAAGCGGGGGATACAGCGGGACAAACAAGAGGACACATTGGGGGACACACCGGGACACAGCGGAGGACACAGCGGAGGACACAGCGGCGGACACAGCGGGACACACCACGGGACACAGTGGGGAAAAAGCAGGACACAGAGGTGGACAGAGGGGACACAGCGGCCCACAGCTGGACACAGCGGTGACACAGCGGGGACACAGCGGTGACACAGTGGGGACACAGCGGGTGACATAGCGGGGAACACAGAGGGACACAGCGGGGGACAGCGGGGACAGAGCAGTGACACAGCAGGACACAGCGGGGACAAAGCGGGACACAGCGGGCTCATAGCTGGGGAAAACAGTGGGACACAGCGCTGACACAGCGGGACACAGCGGGGAAACAGCAGGGGACACAGCGGGAGACACAGCGGGGGATATCGGGGACACACCTGGGGCAACGGGGACACAGCGGGGACACAGAGGGTGACACAGCGGGACACAGCGGGGAAACAGCAGGGGACACAGTGGGGGACACTGCGGGACACAGCGGGGGACCCAGAGGGGACACAGCGGGGGAAACAGCAGGGGACACAGCGGGAAACAGCGGCACATAGCGGGGACACAGCGGGGATAGAGCGGGGGACTCAGCGGGGGACAGAGCGGTGGACACAGCTGGTCACAGAGGGACACAGCAAGGACACAGCGGGACACAGCATGGGACAAGCGAGGGCACAGCGGGACTCAGAGGGAAACTGCGGGGACACAGCGGGGGACTCAGCGGGGGACAGCAGGTACACATTGGGGGACAACAGGGACACAGGGGGACACAGCGGGGGACACAGTGGGGGACACAGCGGGACACAGCAGGGGACAAGCGAGGACACAGAGGACACAGCTTGACACAGCGGACACAGAGCGGGGACACAGCAGGGGACACAGCGGGACAGAGCGGGGACACAGAGGGGGACACAGTGGAACTCAGCGGGACACAGCGGGAGACACAGCGGGACACAGCGGGGGACACCAGGGGACACAGCGGGACATAGCTGGACACAGCGGTGACACAGCGGAGACACAGCGGGTGACATAGCGGGGAACACAGAGGGACACAGCGGGGGACAGCGGGGACAGAGCAGTGACACAGCAGGACACAGCGGGGACAAAGCGGGACACAGCAGGCTCATAGCGGGGGACACAGCGGGACACAGCTGTGACACAGCGGGACACAGCGGGGAAACAGCAGGGGACACAGCGGGAGACACAGCGGGAGATAGGGGGGGCACACCTGGGGCAACAGGGACACAGCGGGGACACAGAGGGGGACTCAGCGGGAAACAGCGGAGGACACAGTGGTGGACACAGCGGGGGACCCAGGGGGGACACAGCGGGGGAAAGAGCAGGGGACACAGCGGAACACAACAGGGGACACAGCGGGACACAGCGGGGGACACAGCGGGGACAAAGCGGCGGACACAGCAATACACAGCGGGACATAGCGGTGGACACAGCGGGACACAGCGGGGTCACAGCCGTGGACACAGCGGGACACAGCGAGGACACAGCGGGGGACACAGCTGGACACAGCGGGACACAGCGGGGACATAGAGGTGGACACAGAGGGGACACAGCGGGACACAGCGGGGGATACAGCGGGACACATCTGGACACCGCGGGGACACAGCGGGGGACACAGGGGAACACAGCGGGACACAGCGGGACACAGCGGGGGGACACAGAGGGGAACACAGCAGGGAAACAGCGGGACACAGCGGGGGACACTGCGGGGACACAGCGGTACACTGTGGGGGACACAGCAGGAAACAGCGGGACACAGCGGGGGACACAGCGGGACACAGCGCAAGACACAGCGGAGGACACAGCGGGACACAGCGGAGGACACAGGGAGGACACAGCGGGACACAGTCTGACACAGCGGGGACACAGCAGGGGACACAACGGGACACAGAGGGACACAACGGGAAACAGCGGGACACAGCGGGACACAGGAGGACAAAGCGGGGGACACAGTGGGACACACCAGAGGACACATTGGGGGACACAGCGGGACACAGTGGAGGACACAGCGGGGGACACAGCGGGACACACCGCGGGACACAGTGGGGAAAAAGCAGGACACAGCGGGGACACAGTCGGACACAGCGGGACATAGGGGGACACAGCGGGGACACAGCGGGACACAGTGCGGACACAGAGGGACACAGCGGGGGACACAGCAGGGACACAGTGGGACACAGCGGGGACACAGCAAGGGACACAGCAGGACACAGCGGGGACACAGCGAGGGACACAGCGGGACACAGCGGGGACACAGAGGGGGACACAGCGGGATCCAGAGGGGGACAAGGGAGGACACAGCAGGACACAGCGGGGGACACAGCAGTGGACACAGCGGGACACAGCGGGGTACAAGCGAGCACACAGTGGAACACAGCGGGAACAAGCAGGGACACAGCGGGGACACAGCGGGGGACACAGTGTGGGACACAGCGGGACAAAGAGGGGGACACAGCGGAGGACACAGCAGGGACACAGCGAGGACACAGCGGGGAAACATCAGAGACACAGCGGGACACAGCAGAGGACAGCGGGACACAGCGGAACAGAGCGGGGGACAGCGGGAACACACATGGGGACAACGGGGACACAGCCTGACACAGCGGAGACACATTGGGACACAGCGTTGGACACAGCGGGACCCAGCAATGGACAGAGCGGGAGACAGAGCGAGGACAAAGCGGAGCACCGCGGGGGACACAGCGGGGGACAAAGGGGACAAAGCGGGGACATAGCGGGACACAGCGAGGACACAGCGGGGGACACAGCTGGACACAGCGGGACACAGCGGGGACACAGAGGTGGACACAGCGGGGACACAGCGGGACACAGCAGGGGATACAGCGGGACACAGCGGGACACAGCGGGGACACAGAGGGGAGACACAGCGGGGACACAGCAGGGAAACAGCGGGCCACAGCAGGGGACACAGCCGGACACAGCGGGGACACAGCAGGACACAGGGAGGACACAGCGGTGGACACAGCGGGACACAGCGGGACACAGCGGGGACACAGCTGGACAGAGGGCGGTACACAGGGGAACACAGCGGGGACACAGAAAGAACAAAGCGGGACACAGAGGGACACAGCGAGGACACAGCTGGACACAGCGGGGTACACAGCGAGACTAGGCGGGGACACAGCGATGCCACAGAGGGAAACAGCGGGACACAGCAGGAAACAGCGGGACACAGCGGAGGACACAGCGAGGACACAGCGGGACACATTCTGACACAGCGGGGACACAGCATGGGACACAGCGGGGACAAAGCGGGGACACAGTGGGACACAGCGGGAAACAGCCGAGACAGAGCTGTACACAACGGGTTACACAGCGGGACAGAGCAGGGGACACAGCGGGACACAGCGGGTCACAGCTGGGGACACAGCGGTACACAGCGGGGACACAGCGGGGGACACAGTAGGGGACACAGCTGGACACAGCAACGCACAACGGAGGACACAGCAGGGGACACAACGGTACACAGCGGGACAGAGCGGGGAAACATCGGAGACACAGCGGGACACAGCGGGGGACAACGGGGACAAAGTGGGACACAGCGGGGGACACAGTGGGGGACACAGCCGGACACAGCTGGGACACAGCGGGGACACAGAGGTGGACACAGAGGGGACACAGCGGGGGACACAGCTGGACACAGCGGGACACAGCGGTCACAGTGGGGGACACAGCGAGGACACAACGGGGGATACAGAGGGACACAGCCAGACACAGAGGGGTCACAGCATTGGACACAGCGGGACACATCGGGACACAGTGGGCGACACAGCGGGACACAGCGGGGACACAGCAGGGGACACAGTGGGACACAGCGGGGGCACAGCTGGACCCAGCAGGGGACAAAGCGGGACACAGCGGGGTACACAGCGGGGTACACAACGGGACACAGCGGACACACAGAGAAAAACAGAGGGTCACAGCGAGGACAACGCGGTGGACACAGCGTGGGACAGAGCGGGCCACAGCGTGGGACACAGGGAAGACACAGCGGGACACAGCGGGGAAACAGGGGTGACACTGCGGGGACACTGCGGGACACAGCGGGGGACACAGCGGGGACAGAGCAGGACACAGCGGGGGACACAGCGAGGACACAGCGGGACACAGCGTGACATAGCGGTGGACAAAGTGGTAGACAGCGGGGGACACAGCAGGACACAGCGGGACATAGTGGGGATACAGAGGGGACTCAGCGGGAGACACAGCGGGGACAAAGCGGGACTCCAAGGGACACAGGGGGACACAGCGGGGAAACGGCAGAGACACAGCGGGACAAAGCAGGGGACAGCGGGACACAGCGGGGAACACAGCCGGACACAGTGGGAGGCAGAGCGGGGGACACAGCGGGACACAGCGGGGACACAGCGGGACAGAGCGTGACACAGCGTGGACAGAGAGGGACACAGCGTGACACAGTGGGGGACACAATGGGACACAGCAGGGGACACAGGGAGGACACAGCAGGATAGAGAGGGGGATATTGCGAGGACACAGCGGGATACAGAGGGACACAGGGGGACACAGCGGGGACACAGCAGGGGACCCAGCGGGACACAGCGGGACCGAGCAGGGACACAGTGGGGACACAGCGAGGGACACAGAGGAGTAAACAATGGGACACAGCGGGGAACACAGCGAGGACACAGCGGGACACAGCGTCGATACAGCGGGGACACAGCGGGACACAGTGGGGTACACAGCTGGGGACACAAAGGGACACATCGGGGGACACAGCGAGGACACAGCGGAACATAGCGTGGGACACAGAGAGGACACAGCGGGACACAGCGGCACACAGCAGGGACACAGCAGGAGACACAGCGGGACACAGCGGGGGACACAGCGGGACACAGCGGGGGACACAGCGAGGAGCCAGCGGGACCCATCGGGACACAGCATCGACACAGCGGGGACTCAGCGGGACACAGCAGGGTACACAGCTGGGGACGCAACGGGACACAGCAGGGGACACAGCGGGGACTCAGCGGGGGACACAGCGGGGGACAAAGCGGGACACCATGGAACACAGCGGGACACAGCGGGAAAGAGCAGTGACCCTGCGCAGACACAGCGGGACACAGCGGGGGACACAGCGGAACACAGTTGGGGACAGAGCGTGGGACACAGGGAGACACAGAGGGGACAAAGCTGGACACAGCGGGGTACACAGAGGGACACAGCGGGAAAACAGTGGGGAAACAGCGTGACACAGCAGGACACAGCGGGACACTGCGGGTGACACAGCGGGACACAGCGGGACACAGCGGGGGACACAGCGGAACACAGTTGGGGACAGAGCGTGGGACACAGGGAGACACAGAGGGGACAAAGCTGGACACAGCGGGGTATACAGAGGGACACAGCAGGATTACAGTGGGGAAACAGCGTGACACAGCAGGACACAGCGGGACACAGCGGGGGACACAGCGGAGGACAGAGTGGGGGACACAGTGGGACACAAGGGGGAACACAGCGAGGACCCAGCGGGACCCAGCGGGACCCAGCGTCGATACAGTGGGGACACAGCGCGACACAGCGGGGGAAACAGCTGGGGACACAAAGGGACACAGTGGGGGACACACCGGGACAGAGCGGGACACAGTAGGACACAGCGTGGACAAAGCGTGAGACACAGCGGGGAAAAGAGCGGAAGACAGCAGGGGACACAGCAAGGACACAGCGGGACACAGCGGTGACACAGCGGGGACTCAGCGGAGGACACAGCAGGGGATATAGCGGGACAACACGGAGCACAGCGGGACACAGCGTGAAACAGCGGTGACCCTGCGGGGACACAGCGGAACACAGCGAGGGACACAGCGGAACACAGTGTGGGAGAGAGCGTGGGACACAGTGGGACACAGCGAGACACAGTGGGACACAGCGGGGACACAGGGAGGACACAGCGGGACACAGCGGGGGACACAGCGGGACACAGCGGGGGTCACAGGGAGGACACAGCGGGACACAACGGGGAAACAGTGGGGACTCACCGGGGGACACAGAGGGGGACAAAGCGGGACACCAAGGGACACAGTGTGTCACAGCGGATCAAAGCAGGGTACACAGCTGTGGACACAACGGGAAACAGCGGGGGACACAGCGGGACACAGCGGGACACAGCGGGGAAAAAGCAGGGGACATAGCGTGGGACAGAGCGGAACACAGCGAGGGACACAGGGAGGACACAGCAGGACACAGCGGGGACACAGCGGGGACTCAGCGGGACACAGCGTGACACAGCGGGGACATAACAGGGACACAGCAGGGACACAGCGGGGGACACAGCTGGACACAACGGGACACAGCGGGGGACACAGCAGGACACAGCGGGGGACACAGCGGGGGACACAGTGGGAAACAACGGGGAACACAGCAAGGACCCAGCGGGACCCAGCGGGACACAGCGTCGATGCAGCAGTGACATAGCGTTACACAGGGTTGTACACAGCTGTGGACACAACGGGACACAGTGGGGGCACAGCGGGAAACAGCGGAGACACAGAGAAAATCAGAGGGTCACAGCGAGGACAACGCGGTGGACACAGCAGGGGACAGAGCGGGCCACAGCGTGGGACACAGGGAAGACACAGCGGGACACAGCGGGGACACAGGGGTGACACTGGGGGGACACTGCGGGACACAGCGGGGGACACAGCGGGGACACAGCAGGACACAGCGGGGTACACAGCGAGGACACAGCGGGACACAGCGGGACATAGCGGGGCACAAAGTGGTAGACAGCGAGGGACACAACAGGACACAGCGGGATATTGTGGGGACACAGAGGGGACTCAGCGGGAGACACAGCGGGGGACAAAGCGGGACACCAAGGGACACAGTGGGACACAGCGGGGACACTGCGGGGACACAGCGGGACAAAGTGGGGGACAGCGTGACACAGCGGGGAACACAGCCGGACACAGCGGGAGAAAGAGGGGGGACACAGCGGGACACAGCGGGGACACAGCAGGACAGAGCATGACACAGCGTGGACAGAGCGGGACACAGCGTGACACAGCGGGACACAGCGGGGGACACAGCGGGACACAGCAGGGGACCCAGCGGGACCCAGCGGGACCGAGCGGGGACACAGTGGGGACACAGCAAGGGACACAGAGGAGTAAACAACGGGACAGAGCAGGGAACACAGCGAGGACACTGGGACACAGCGTCGATACAGCGGGGACACAGCGGGACACAGCGTGGTACACAGCTGGGGACACAAACGGACACATCGTGGGACACAGCGAGGACACAGCGGAACACAGTGTGGGACACAGCGAGAACACAGCGGGACACAGCGGGACACACCGGGACACAGCAGGGACACAGCAGTAGACACAGCGGGACACAGAGGGGGCACAGAGGGGTACACATCGGGACACAGCGGGGAACACAGCGAGGACACAGCGGGACCCAGTGGGACACAGCGTCGATACAGCGGGGACACAGCGGGACACAGCAGGGACACAGCAGTAGACACAGCGGGACACAAAGGGAGACACAGCGGGACACAGCGGGACACAGCGGGGGACACAGCGGGACACAGCGGGGGACACAGCGAGGACACAGCAGGGACACAGTGGGGGACACAGCGGGACACAACGGGACATAGCGGGAGACAGCAGGACACAGCGGAGGACACAGCAGGGAACACAGCGGGACACAAGGGGGAATACAGCGAGGACACAGCACGACCCAGCTGGACACAGCATCAATACAGAGGGGACACAGCGGGACACAGCTGGGTACACAGCTGGGGACACAAAGGGACACAGTGGGGGACAAAGTGGGACACAGCGGGACACAGTGGTAAAAAGCGTGGACAAAGTGTGAGACACAGCGGGGGACACAGCGAGGACACAGCGGGACACAACGGGGGACACAGCGAGGACACAGCGGGACATAGCGGGGGAAACAGCGGGACACAACAGGGACACAGCAGTGGACACAGCGGGACACAGCACGGGACACAGCGGGACACAGCGGGGGACACAGCGGGGTACACAGCAAGGGACAAAGTGGGGAACACAGCGAGGACCCAGCGGGACCCAGCAGGACAGAGCGTCGATACAGCGCGGGACAAAGCAGGACACAGAGGGACACAGCGGAGGACAGAGCGGGACATAGCGGGGGACAGAGCGGGACACAGCGGGGGACACAAGGAGGACACAGCGGGACACAGTGGGGACATAGCGGGGACTCAGCGGGGGACACAGCAAGGGACAAAGCGGGACACCATGGAACACAGCGGGACACAGCGAGACAGAGCGGGGCCACTGCGGGGACACAGCGGGACACAGCGGGACACAGCGGGACACAGCGGGGGACACAGCAGGGGACACAGTGGAACAGAGCGGGGGCACAGCTGGACCCAGCAGGGGACACAGCGGGACACAGCGGGGGACACAGCGGGACACAGCGCGGTACAAAGCCGGACACAGCGGGGTACACAGCGGGCGACACAACGGGACACAGCGGAGGACACAGAGGGAAACAGGGGGGACTCAGCGGGGAACACAGCGGAGGACACAGCGGGGCACAGCACGGGACACAGCAGGGGACACAGCGTGACACAACGGGGGACAAAGCAGGACACAGCGCGGGAAACAGCAGGGGAAATAGCGTGACACAGCGGGGGACCCAGCGGGACAGAGCGGGACACAGGGGGACAGAGCGGGGAAAAGAGCGGGACACAGCGGGGACACAGAGGGGACACAGCGGGACACAGCAGGGACAACGCAGGACACAGCGGGACACAGCGGGACACAGGGGAACAGAGCGGGGGACAGAGCGGGACACAGCGGGGACACAGCGGGGACACAGCGGGACACAGCGGTCACAGCGCGGGACACAGCGAGGACACAGCTGGACACAGCGATGGATACAGCCGGACACAGCGGGGGATACAGCGGGACACATCAAGACACAGCGGGGTCACAGCAGTGGACACAGCGGGACACATCGGGACACAGTGGTTGACACAGCGGGACACAGCTGGGACACAGCTGGACACAGCGGGGTACACAGAGGGACAAAGCAGGGACACAGCCTTGGCACAGCGGGGACACAGCGGGACACAGCAGGGACACAGCAGGGACACAACAATGGTCACAGCGGGACACAGCGGGGGACAGAGAGGGACACAGCATTGTTCACAGCGGGACACAGCGGGGGACAATGCGGGACACAGCGGGGGACACAGCAGGGGACACAGCAGGACACAGCGGGGGCACAGCTGGACCCAGCATGGGACACAGCGGGACACAGCGGGGGACACAGCGGGACACAGCGCGGTACAAAGCCGGACACAGCGGGGTACACAGCGGGGGACACAACGGGACACAGCGGGGACACAGAGGGAAACAGAGGGTCACAATGAGGACAACGCGGTGGACACAGCAGGGGACAGAGCGGGCCACAGCGTGGGACACAGGGAAGACACAGCAGGACACAGCGGGGACACAGGGGTGACACTGTGGGGACACTGCGGGACACAGCGGGGGACACAGCGGGGACACAGCAGGACACAGCGGGGGACAAAGCGAGGACACAGCGGGACACAGCACGACATAGCGGGGGAAAAATGTGGTAGACAGCGGGGGACACAGAGAGGACACAGAGGGACATAGTGGGGACAAAGAGGGGACTCAGTGGGAGACACAGCCGGGGACAAAGCGGGACACCACGGGACACAGTGGGACACAGCGGGGACACTGCGGGGACACAGCGGGACAAAGCTGGGGACACAGCGGGACACAGCGGGACACAGCGGGGAACACAGCCGGACACAGCGGGAGACAGAGTGTGGGACACAGCGAGACACAGCGGGGACACAGCGGGACAGAGCGTGACACAGCGTGGACAGAGCGGGACACAGCGGGGAACACAGCCGGACACAGCGGGAGACAGAGCGGGGGACACAGCGGGACACAGCGGGCCACAGAGGGGGCACAGCGGGACACAGCAGGGGGCACAGGGAGGACACAGCGGGATAGAGGGGGAGATATAGCGAGGACACAGCGGGACACAGAGGGACACAGCGGGACACACTTGGGACACAGCAGGGGACCCAGCAGGACACAGCGGGACCGAGCGGGGACACAGTGGGGACACAGCGGGGGACACAGAGGAGTAAAGAACGGGACACAGCGGGGAACACAGCAAGGACACAGCGGGACACAGCGTCGATACAGCGGGGACACAGCGGGACACAGCGGGGTACATAGCTGGGGACACAAAGGGACACATCAGGGGACACAGCGAGGACACAGCGGAACACAGCGTGGGACACAGTGAGGACACAGCGGGACACAGCGGGACACAGCGGGACACAGCAGGGACACAGCAGTAGACACAGAGGGACACAGCGGGGGACACAGCGGGACACAGCGAGGACACAGCGGGACCCAGCAGGACACAGCGTCGATACAGCGGGGACACAGCGGAACACAGCAGAGTACACAGCTGGGGAAACAACGGGACACAGCAGGGAAACAGCGAGGACACAGCATAACACAGCGTGAGACACAGCGAGGACACAGTGGGACACAGTGGGACACAGCGGGTTACACAGCTGGGTACACAAAGGGACACAGTAGGGGACACAGCGGGACACAGCGGGACACAGTGGGACACAGACGGGACAAAGCGTGAGACACAGCGGGGGACAGAGCGGGACACAGCGGGGGACACAACGAGGACAAAGCAAGAAACAGCGGGGACACAGCGGGGACTCAGCGGGGGACACGGCGGGGGACAAAGCCGGACACCATGGAACACAGCGGGACACAGCGGAAAAGAGCGGTGACCCTGCGGAGACACAGAGGGACACAGCGGGGGACACAGCGGGACACAGCGGGACAAAGCGGGGGACACAGCGGAACACAGTTGGGTACAGAGTGTGGGACACAGGGAGACACAGAGGGGACAAAGCTGGACACAGCGGGGTACACAGAGGGACACAGCAGGGACACAGCGGGGAAACAGCGTGACACAGCAGGACACAGCGGGACACAGCGGGGGACACAGCGGGACACAGCAGGGGACACAGCGGAGGACAGAGCGGGGGACACAGTGGGATACAAGGGGGAACACAGCGAGGACCCAGCGGGACCCAGCGGAACACAGCGTCGATACAGCGGGGACACAGCGGGAAACAGTGGGGTAAACAGCTGGAGACACAAAGGGACACAGTGGGGGACACACCGGGACACAGTGGGACACAGCGTGGACAAAGCGTGAGACACAGTGGGGAAAACAGTGGAAGACAGCGGGGGACACAGCGAGGACACAGCAGGACACAGCGGTGCCACAGTGGGGACTCAGAGGAGGACACAACAGCGGATATAGAGGGACAATACGGAGCACAGCGGGACACAGTGGGAAACAGCGATGCCCCTGCGGGGGCACAGCGGGACACAGCGGGGGACAGAGCCGGACACAGCGGGGGACACAGCGGGACACAGTGGGGGACACAGCGGAACACAGTGGGGGACACAGTGTGGGACACAGCGGGACACAGCGAGACACAGTGGGACACAGCGGGGACACAGGTAGGACACAGCAGAACACAACGGGGACACAGCGGGGACTCACCGGGGGACACAAAGGGGGACAAAGCGGGACACCAAGGGACACAGTGTGACACAGCGGGTCAAAGCGGGGTACACAGCTGGGGACACAACTGGAAACAGCGGGGGACACAGCGGGACACAGCGGGGACAAAGCGGGGGACATAGCAGGGGACAGAGCGGGACACAGCAGGGACACAGCGGGACCCAGCGGGGAAACAGCGGGGACTCAGGGGTGGACACAGTCACAGCGGAACACAGCGGCAACACAGCAGGGACACAGCGGAGGACAGAGCGGAACACAGCGAGGGACACAGTGAGGACACAGCAGGACACAGCGAGGACACAGCGGGGACTCAGCGGGACACAGCTTGACACAGCGGGGATATAGCAGGGACACAGCAGGGACACAGCGGGCGACATAGCGGGAGTCACAGCGGGTCCCAACGGCGAACACAGCGAGGACCCAGCGGGACCCAGCGGGACACAGCGTCGATACAGCGGGAACACAGCGTTACTCAGTGGGTTACACAGCTGGGGACACAAAGGGACAGAGTGGTGGACACAGCGGGACATAGCGGGACACAGTGGGACACAGTGGGAAAAAGCGTGAGACACAGCATGGGACAGAGCGGGAGACAGCGGGGGACACAGCGAGGACACAGCGGGACACAGCGGGGACACAGAGGGGACACAACGGGGGACACAGCGGGACACAGCGGGATACAGTGGGGGACAAAGCGGCACACAGCGGGGGACACAGAGGGGTACACAGCAGGCCACAGCGGGGAACACAGCGAGAACACAACGGGAACCAGCGGGACACAGCGTCGATGCAACGGGGACATAGCGGGACACAGCGGGGTACAGAGCTGGGGTCACAACGGGACACAGCGGGGGACACAACGAGGACATAGCGGAACACAGCGTGGGACACAGCGAGTACACAGCGGGACACAGCGGGACACAGTGGGACACAGCGGGGACACAAGGAGGACACAGCGGGACACAGCGGGGGACACAGCAGGAAACAGCGTGGGACACAGGGAGGACACAGTGGGACACAGCGGAGACACAGCGGGGACTCACCGGGGGACACAGCGGGGGACAAAGTGGGACACAGCGGGACACAGTGTGACACAGCAGGTCAAAGCGGGGTACACAGCTGGGGACACAGCGGGACACAGCGGGAAACAGCGGGGACAAAGTGTGGGACATAGCGGGGGACAGAGCGGGACACCAGGGAACACAGCGGGACACAGCGGGAAACAGCGGGGACACAGCAGGACTCAGCGGGTTACACACCTGGGAACACTAAGGGACACAGCGGGGGACACAGCGGGACACAGCGGGACACAGCGGGGACACAGTGTGACTCAGCGGGGGACCCAGCAGTACACAGCGGGAAACAGCGGGACACTGCGTGGGACACAGCGGGACACAGAGGGGGACACAGAGGGGGACACAGCGGGACACAGCGGGGAACACAGCGAGGACACAGTGGGACACAGCGGGACACAGCGTCGATACAGCGGGTACACAGCGGGACACAACAGGGTACACAGCTGGGGACACAAAGGGACACATCGGGGGACACACCGAGCACACAGTGGAACACAGCGTGGGACAAAGCGAGGAAACAGCGGGACACAGCGGGACACAGCGGGACACAGCAGGGACACAGCAGTAGACACAGCGCAGCGGGACACAGCGGGGGACACAGCGGGACACAGCAGGGGACACAGCGAGGACAGAGTGGGACCCAGCGGGACACAGCTTCGATACAGCGGGGACACAGCGGGACACAGCAGGTTACACAGCTGGGGACACAAAGGGACACATCGGGGGACACAGGAGGACACAGTGGAACACAGTGTGGACACAGCGGGACACAGCGGGACACAGCGGGACACAGCGGGACACAGCAGGGACACAGCAGTAGACACAGCGGGACACAGCGCGAGACAAAGCGGGACACAGCGGGACACAGCGGGACCCAGCAGGGACACAGCAATAGACACAGCGGGTATACAACGGGAAACAACACGGTACACAGCTGGAGACACAAAGGGACAAATCGGGGGACACACCAAGGACACAGTGAAACACAGCGAGGGACACAGCGAGGACACAGCGGGACACAGCGGAACACAGCAGGGACACAGCAGTAGACACAGCGGGGACACAGCAAGACTCAGCGGGGGACCCAGCAGTACACAGCGGGACACAGCTTGACACAGCGGGACACTGCATGGGACACAGCGGGACACAGAGGGGGACACAGAGGGGTACACAGCGGGACACAGTGGGGAACACAGCGAGGACACAGCGGGACACAGCGTCGATACAGCGGGTACACAGCGGGACACAACAGGGTACACAGTTGGGGACACAAAGGGACACATGGGGGGACACACCGAGGACACAGTGGAACACAGCGTGGGACACAGCGGGACACAGTGGGAACCAGCGGGACACATCGGGACACAGCAGGGACACAGTAGTAGACACAGCGGGACACAGCGCGGGACAAAGCGGGACACAGCGGGACACAGCGGGTACACAGCAGGACTCAGCGGGGCACACAGCAGTATACAGCAGGACTCAGCGTGACACAGCTGGACACAGTGGGGGACACAGCGGGACACAGAGGGGGACACAGAGGGGTACACGGCGGGACACAGCGGGGAACACAGCGAGAACACAGCGGGACCCAGCAGGACACAGCGTCAATACAGCGGGGACACAGCGTTACACAGCGGGTTACACAGCTGGGGACACAAAGGGACACAGTGGGGGACACAGCGGGACACAGCGGGACACAGTGGGACACAGCGGGGACAAAGTGTGAGACACAGCGGGGGACAGAGCGGGAGACAGCGGGGGACACAGCGAGGACACAGCGGGACACAGCGGGGACACAGCGGGGACTCAGCGGGGGACACAGCGGGGGACAAAGCGAGACACCAAGGGACACAGTGTGACACAGCGGGACACAGCATGGTACACAGCTGGGGACACAACGGGAAACAGCGGGGGACACAGCGGGTCACAGCGGGACACAGCGGGGACAAAGCGGGGGACATAGCGGGGGACAGAGCGGGACACCACGGAACACAGAGGGACACAGCGGGAAAAAGCGGTTACCCTGCGGGGACACAACGGGGGACACAGCGGGACACAGCGGGGGACACAGCGGAACACAGTCGGGGACAGAGCGTGGGACACAGTGAGACACAGCGGGGACCAAGCTGAACACAGCGGGGTACACAGTGGGACATAGTGGGGACAAAGCGGGTACACAGCGGGACACAGCGGGTCCCAGCAGGGACACAGCGGGACACAGCGGGACACAGCGGGCGACACAGCGGGACACAGCGGAGGACACAGCGGGGACAGAGCGGCACACAGAGGAGGACACAGCGAGGACACAGCGGGACACAGCGGGGGACACAGCAAGGACACAGCGGGACATAGCGGGACACAGCAGGGACACAGCAGTAGACACAGCGGGACACAGCGGGGTACACAGCAGGGGACACAACGGGACACAGCAGGGGACACAGAGAGGACACAGCGGGACACAGTGGGGGACACAGCGAGGACACAGCGGGACATAGTGGGGGACAAAGTGGTAGACAGCGGGGGACACAGCGAGGACACAGCGGGACATATTGGGGACACAGAGGGGACTCAGCGGGAGACACCTCGGGGGACAAAGCGGGACGCCACGGGACACAGTGGGACACAGCGGGGACACTGCGGGGACACAGCGGGACAAAGCGGGGAACACAGCAGGACACAGCGGAACACAGCAGGGACACAGCGGGACTCAGCGGGGGACACAGCAGTACACATCGGGACACAGCGGGACACAGCGGGACACAGCGGGGGACACAGCGGGACACAGAGGGGGACACAGAGGGGTACACAGAGGGACAGAGCGGGGAACACAGCGAGGACACAGCGGGACACAGCGGGACACAGCGTTTAAACAGCGGGGACACAGCAGGACACAGCGGGGTACACAGCTGGGGACACACACGGACACATCGGGGGACACAGCGAGGCCACAGCAGAAAACAGTGTGGGACACAGCAAGGACACAGCGGGACACAGCGGGACACAGCAGGGACACAGCGGGGGACACAGCGGGACACAGCGGGGGACACAGCGAGGACACAGCAGGGACACAGCGGGGGACACAGCGGGACACAGCGGGGGACAGCAGGACACAGCGGGGGACACAGCAGGGGACACAGCGGGACACAAGTGGGAATACAGCGAGGACACAGCAGGACCCAGCAGGACACAGGGTCGATACAGAGGGGCCACAGCGGGACACAGCGGGGTACACAGCTGGGGACACAAAGGGACACAGTGGGGGACAAAGCGCGACACAGAGGGACACAGTGGGAAATAGCGTTGACAAAGCGTGAGACACAGCGGGGGACACAGCGAGACACAGCGGGGGACACAGCGAGGACACAGCGGTACACAACGGGGGACGCAGCGAGGAGACAGCGGGACATAGCGGGGGAAACAGCGGGACACAACAGGGACACAGCAGTGGACACAGTGGGACACAGCACGGGACATAGCGGGACACAGCGGGGGACACAGCGGGGGACACAGCAAGGGACAAAGCGGGGAACACAGCGAGGACCCAGCTGGACCCAGCAGGACACAGCGTCGATACAGCGCGGGACAAAGCAGGACACAGAGGGACACAGCGGAGGACAGAGCGGGACATAGTGGGGGACAGAGCTGGACACAGCGGGGGACACAGGGAGGACACAGCGCGACACAGTGGGGACATAGCGGGGACTCAGCGGGGGACACAGCAAGGGACAAAGCGGGACACCATGGAACACAGCGGGACACAGCGGGACAGAGCAAGGCCACTGCGGGGACACAGCAGGTCACAGCGGGGGACACAGCGGGACACAGCGAGACACAGCGAGGGACACAGCGGGGACACAGCTGGACACAGCGGGGACACAGCGAGACCCAGCGGGACACAGCGTGGACAATGCGGGAACATAGCGGGACACAGCGGGGTACACAGCGGGACACAGCGGGACACATATGGGGACACAGCAGGGACACAGCGGGACACAGCTGGGGACATAGTGAGGACACAGCGGGACACAGCGGGGACACAGAATGGATTCAGCAGGGGACAAAGCGGGACAACAAGGGACACAGTGTGACACAGCGTGGGAGAGAGAGGGAGACACAGCGGGACAGAGAGGGGAACATAGCGAGGACACAGCGGGACCCAGCGGGACAAAGCTTCAATACAGCGGGTTCACAGCGGGACACAGCGGAAACAAAGCGGGGGACACAACGGGGGACAGGGCGGGACACAGCGGGGTCCACAGGGAAGACATAGCGGGACACAGCTGCGACACAGCGGGACTCAGCAGGGTCAGAGCGGGACACAGCGGGACACCTCGGGGGACACAGCGGGACACAGCAGGGGACACAGCGAGGACACAGCGGGACCCAGCAGGACACAGCTTCGATACAGCAGGGACACAGCGGGACACAGCGGGTTACACAGCTGGGGACACAAAGGGACACATCGGGGGACACAGGAGGACACAGCGGAACACAGTGTGGGACACAGTGTGGACACAGCAGGACCCAGCGGGACCCAGCGGGACCCAGCAGGGACACAGCAGTAGACACAGCGGGACACAGCGCGGGACAAAGCGGGACACAGTGGGACACAGAGGGTACACAGCAGGACTCAGCAGGACACAGCGGGACACAGCGGGACCCAGCGGGACCCAGCAGGGTCACAGCAGTAGACACAGCTGGTACACAGCGGGACACAGCAGGGTACACAGCTGGGGACACAAAGGGACACATCGGGGGACACACCGAGAACACAGTGAAACAAAGCATGGGACACAGCGAGGACACAGCGGGACACAGCGGGACACAGAAGGGACACAGCAGTAGACACAGCGGGGACACAGTGGGACTCAGCGGGGGACCCAGCAGTACACAGCGGGACACGGCGGGACACAGCGTGACACTGCGTGGGACACAGCCGGACACAGAGGGGGACACAGAGGGGTACACAGCGGGACACAGCGGGGAACACAGCGAGGACACAGTGGAACACAGCGTGGGACACAGCGGGACACAGTGGGGGACACAGCGGGACACAGAGGCGGACACAGAGGGGTACACAGCGGGACACAGCGGGGAACACAGCGAGAACACAGCGGGACCCAGCAGGACACAGCGTCGATACAGCGGGGACACAGCGTTACACAGCGGGTTACACAGCTATGGACACAAAGGGACACAGTGGGGGACACAGCGGGACATAGCGGGACACAGTGGGACACAGCGGGGACAAAGCGTGAGACACAGCGGGGGACAGAGCGGGAGACAGCGGGGGACACAGCGAGGACACAGCGGGACACAGCGGGGACACAGCGGAGACTCAGCGGAGGACACAGCAGGGCACAAAGCGAGACACCAAGGGACACAGTGTGACACAGCGGGACACAGCATGGTACACAGCTGT
>NW_012288632.1:0-2050 GCF_000151885.1 Dipodomys ordii
AGCGGGACACAGCGGGGAACACCAGTGAAGACACAGAGGGACCCAGCAGGACAAAGCCTCGATACAGCGGGATACACGGGACACAGCGGGTTACACAGCTGGGGACACAAAGGGACACATCGGGAGACACAAAGAAGACACAGCGGAACACAGCGTGGGACACAGCAAGGACACAGCGGGACACAGCGGGGGACACAGCGAGGACACAGCGGAACACAGCGTGGGACACAGCGAGGACACAGCGGGACACAGCGGGACACAGCGGGACACAGCAGGGACACAGCAGTAGACACAGCGGGACACAGAGGGGGCACAGAGGGGTACACAGCGGGACACAGCGGGGAACACAACGAGGACACAGCGGGACCCAGTGGGACACAGCGTCGATACAGCGGGGAAACAGTGGGACACAGCAGGGACACAGCATTACACAGTTCGGGACACAGCAGGACACAGCGGGACACAACGGGGACACAGCGGGACACAGAGGGGCACACAGAGTGGTACACAGCGGGACACAGCGGGGAACACAGCGAGGACACAGCGGGACACAGCGTCAAAACAGCGGGGACACAGCGGGACACAGTCTGTTACACAGCTGGGGACACAAACGGACACATCGTGGGACACAGCGAGGACACAGCGGAACACAGTGTGAGACACAGCGCGGACACAGTGGGACACAGCAGGGACACAGCAGTAGACACAGCGGGACACAGCGGGGGACACAGCGGGACACAGAGGGGGACACAGCGAGGACACCGCAGGGACACAGTGTGGGACACAGCGGGACACAACGGGACATAGCGGGAGACAGCAGGACACAGCGGGGGACACAGCAGGGGACACAGCGGGACACAAGGGGGAATACAGCGAGGACACAGCACGACCCAGCAGGACACAGCGTCAATACAGAGGGGACACAGTGGGACACAGCTGGGTACACAGCTGGGGACACAAAGGGACACAGTGGGGGACAAAGTGGGACACAGCGGGACACAGTGGGAAAAAGCGTGGACAAAGTGTGAGACACAGCGGGGGACACAGCGAGGACACAGCGGGACACAACGGGGGACACAGCGAGGACACAGCGGGACATAGCGGGGGAAACAGCGGGACACAACAGGGACACAGCAGTGGACACAGCGGGACACAGCACGGGACACAGCGGGACACAGCGGGGGACACAGCGGGGTACACAGCAAGGGACAAAGTGGGGAACACAGCGAGGACCCAGCGGGACCCAGCAGGACAGAGCGTCGATACAGCGCGGGACAAAGCAGGACACAGAGGGACACAGCGGAGGACAGAGCGGGACATAGCGGGGGACAGAGCGGGACACAGCGGGGGACACAAGGAGGACACAGCGGGACACAGTGGGGACATAGCGGGGACTCAGCGGGGGACACAGCAAGGGAAAAAGCGGGACACCATGGAACACAGAGGGACACAGCGAGACAGAGCGGGGCCACTGCGGGGACACAGCGGGACACAGCGGGGGACACAGCGGGACACAGCTTCGATACAGCAGGTTCACAGCGGGACACAGAGGGAACAAAGCGGGGGATACAACGGGGGACACAGCGGGGCACAGCGCGGGACACAGCAGGGGACACAGCGGGACACAGCGGGGACACAGCGGGGACACAGCAGGACACAGCGTGGACACAGCTGGACACAGCGGGACACAGTGGTCACAGCGGGGGACACAGCGAGGACACAGCGGGACACAGAGGTGGACACAGCCGGACACAGCGGGGGATACAGCGGGACACAGCAAGACAGAGCGGGCTCACAGCAGTGGACACATCGGGACACAGTGGGGGACTCAGCGGGACACAGCGGGGACACAGCTGGACACAGCGTGGTACACAGCAGGACAAAGCGTGGACACAGCCTGGGCACAGCGGGGACACAGCAGGACACAGCAGGGACACAGAAATGGTCACAGCGGGACACAGCAGGGGACAGAGAGGGACACAGCATTGTTCACAGCGGGACACAGCGGGGGACAGAGCGGGACACAGCGGGGGACACAGCAGGGGACACA
>NW_012288633.1:0-381 GCF_000151885.1 Dipodomys ordii
GAAGGATCAAACCCAGGGCCTCATGCATGCAAGGCAAGCACTCTACCACTGAGCCACTTTCCCAGCCCCACATTATCTTTTTTTAGAAGGAAATTACTAGGTCCCACTGCAAAGGTAGGAGGATTAAATTTCGCCTCTTGAAGAAGTGAGGGTCAGGCCGGGCGCTGGTGGCTCACACCTGTAATCCTAGCTACTCAGGAGGCTGAGATCTGAGGATCTCAGTTCAAAGCCAGCCCGGACAGGAGAGACTCCTATCTCCAGTAAACCACCAGAAAACCGGAAGTGGTGCTGTAGCTCAAGTGGTAGAGTGCTCACCTAGAGTTGAAGAGCTGAGGGAAAGCGCCCAGGCCCAGAGTTCAAGCCCCACGGCCGACCAAAAAA
>NW_012288634.1:0-4932 GCF_000151885.1 Dipodomys ordii
TCCTCCCTGTGTCTCCCGCTGTGTCCCTGCTGTGTCCCATTGTGTTCTGCTGTGTCCCCGCTGTGTCCCCAACGCGTCCCGCTGTGTCCCCCGCTGTGTGCCCGCTGTGTCCCCCGCTGTATCTCGCTGTGTCCCGCTGTGTCCCGCTGTGTCCCGCTGTGTACCCGCTGTGTCCCCACTATCCCCCGCTGTGTCCTGCTGTATCCCCACTGTCCCCCGGTGTGTCCCCGCTCTCCCGCACTGTGTCCGCCGCTGTGTCCCACTGTGTCACGCTGTGTCCCGCTGTGTCCCGCTGTGTCCTCGCTGTGTCCCCGTTGTGTTCCCGCTGTGTCCCGCAGTGTCCCCCTGTGTCCCCGCTGTTCCCCTCTGTGTCCTGCTGTGTCCCCATTGTCCCCCGGTGTGTCCCCGCTGTCCCCCACTGTGTCCAGCGATGTGTACCACTGTGGCCCGCTGTGTCCCTCAGTGTCCAACTGTGTCTCGCTGGTTCCCCCTGTGTCCCGCTGTGTCCTCGCTGTGTCCCCCGCTGTGTCCCGCTGTGTCCCGCTGTGTCAGGCTGTGTCCCCGGCTCTGTCCCGCTGTGTCCCCCGCTGTGTCCCGCTGTGTCCCCCACTGTGTCCCCGCTGTGTCGACGCTGTGTCCCGCTGTGTCCCGCTGTGTCCCGCTGTGTCCTCGCTGTGTCCCCGCTGTTTCCCATTGTGTTATGCTGTGTCCGTCTGTGTCCCCGCTGTCCCCCGCTTTGTCCCGCTGTGTCCCCATTGTCCCCCGGTGTGTCCCCGCTATCCCCCACTTTGTCCAGCGATGTGTACCACTGTGTCCCGCTGTGTCCCTCAGTGTCCCGCTGTGTCCCGCTGTGTCCACGCTGTGTGTCAGCTGTGTCCCGCTGTTTCCCGGCTGTGTCCCGCTGTGTCCCCGCTGTGTCCCCGCTGTGTCCCCGCTGTCCCCTGCTGTGTCCCACTGTGTCCCCGCTGTCCCCCGGTGTGTCCCCGCTGTCACCCGCTGTGTTGTCCGCTGTTTCCCGCTGTGTCTCGCTGTGTTCCGCTGTGTCCTCGCTGTGTCTCCTGCTGTGTACCCGCTGTGTCCCAGTGTGTCCTGCTGTGTCCCCACTGTGTCCAGGCTGTGTCCCCCTGTGTCCGCCGCTATGTCCCACTGTGTCCCGCTGAGTCCCGCTGGGTCCCCCGCTGTGTTCCCCGCTGTGTCCCGCTGTGTCCCCTGCTATGTCCCGCTGTGTCCCCCGCTGTGTCCTGCTGTGTCCCGCTGTGTCCCCAGTGTGTCCCCACTGTGTCCTGCTGTGTCCCCGCTGTGTCCCGCTTTGTCCCCGCTGTGTCCCCCTTGTGTCCCGCTGCGTCCATGCACTGTCCCCCGCTGTGTCCCGCTGTGTCCACCGCTATGACCCGCTGTGTCCCGCTGTGTGCCCCGCTGTGTCCCGCTTTTTCCTGCTGTGTCCCGCTGTGTCCCGCTTTGTCCCGCTGTGTTCCCGCTGTGTCCCCGTTGTGTCCCCTGCTGTGTCCTGCTGTGTCCCCTGCTGTTTCCCGTTGTGTCCCCGCTGTTTCCTGCTGTGTCACGCTGTGTTCGCGCTGTGTTCCCCGCAGTGTCCCTGCTGTGTCCTCGCTGTGTCCCACTGTGTCCTCACTGTGTCCCCCTCTGTGTCTCTCTGTGTCAACCGTTGTGTCCCCGCTGTGTCCCTGCTGTGTCCCGCTGTGTCCTCGCTTGTCCCCTGCTGTGTCCCGCTGTGTCCTCCGCTGTGTCCCCCGCTTTGTCCCGCTGTGTCCCTGTTGTCCCCTGGTGTGTCCCAGCTGTCCCCTGCTGTGTACCCCGTTATGTTCCGCTGTTTCCCGCTCTGTCCCCCTTGTGTCCCCCGTTGTGTCCCGCAGAGTCCCCCGCTGTGTCCCGCTGTGGCCCCCACTGTGTCCCGCTGTATCCCCCGCTGTGGCCCCTCTGTGTCCACCGCTGTGTCCCCACTGTGTCCCGCTTTGTCCCCGCTGTGTCCGGCTGTGTCCCCCACTGTGTCCCCCGCTGTGTCCCTCTGTGTCCCGCTGTGTCCCTGCTGTTTCCCCGCTTTGTCCCGCTGTGTCCCCGCTGTGTCCCGCTGTGTCCCCCGCTGTGTCCTCCACTGTGTCCCCCACTGTGTGGGCTGTATCCCCCGCTGTGTCCCCCGCTGTGTTCCCACTGTGTCCCCCGCTTTGTCCCGCTGTGTCCCCGTTGTACCCTGGTTTGTCCCTGCTGTCCTCTGCTGTGTACCCCGTTGTGTCCCGCTGTTTCCCGCTGTGTCCCCCGCTGTGTCCCCCGCTGTGTCCCCCGCTGTGTCTTGCTCTGTCCCCTCTGTGTCCCCCGCTGTATCCCGCAGAGTCCCCCGATAAGTACCCCGCTGTGTCCCCGCTGTGACCCGCTGTGTCCCCGTTGTGTCCGGCTGTGTCCCCCGCTGTGTCCCCTGCTGTTTCCCCGCTGTGTTCCGCTGTGTCCCCGCTGTGTCCCGCTGTGTCCCCCGCTGTGTCCCCCACTGAGTCCCCACTGTGTGGGCTGTATTCACCGCTGTGTCCCCCACTATGTCCCGTTTTGTCCCTCCTGTGTCCCCCTGTGTCCCGCTATGTCCCAGTTGTGCCCTGCTGTGTACCGTTGTGTCCCCTGCTTTGTCCTCCGCTGTGCCCCCCTGTGTCCAGCTGTGTCCCCGGCTGTGTCCCCCACTGTGTCCTTGCTGTGTCCGGCTGTGTCCCCCGCTGTGTCCCTGCTATGTCTCGCTGTGTCTCCCTGTGTCCCCCACTATGTCCCGCTGTGTCCCGTTGTGTCCCCTGCTGTATCCCGCTGTGTCCCGCTGTGTCCTGCTGTGTCACCCGCTGTGTCCCTCTGTGTCCCCGCTGTGTCCCACTGTGTCCTGCTATGTCCCCGCTTTGTCCCGCTTTGTCCTCACTGTGTCCCCGCTGTGTCCCACTGTGTCCCCCTGTGTCCTCGCTGTGTCCCCGCTGTGTCGCCAGCTGTGTCCCGCTGTGTCCCCCGCTGTGTCCCCACTATGTCTCGCTGTGTCCCGCTGTGTCCCCCACTATGTCCCGCTGTGTCCCCGCTGTGTCCCCTCTGGGTCCACCGCTGTGTCGCCGCTGTGTCCCCGCTATGTCCCGCTTTGTCCCCCGCTGTGTCCTGCTATGTCCCCGTTGTCCCCCGGTGTGTCCCCTCTGTAACTTGCTGTGTCCCCCGCTGTGACCCACTGTGTCCCGCTGTGTCCCTGCTGTGTCCCCCCTGTGTCCCGTTGTGTCCCTTCTGTGTCCCTCTGTGTCCCGCTGTGTCCCGCTGTGTCACCCGCTGTGTCCACGCTGTGTCCCGCTATGTCCCCGCTGTGTCCCATCTGTGTCCCCGCTGTATGTCTGCTGTATTCCCTCTGTGTCCCCCGCTGTGTCCCACTGTGTCCCCGCTGTCCCCCGCTGTGTACCGCTATGTCCCAATGTGTTCCCAGCTGTGTCCCCCGCTGTGGCCCTGCTGTGTCCTGCTGTGTCCCCGTTGTGTCCCACTGTGTCACTGCTGTGTCCCCGCTGTGTCCCTCTGAGTCCCTGCTGTGTCCCGCTGTGTCCAGCTTTTTCCCCCGCTGTGTCCCCCGCTGTGTCTCCGCTGTGTCCCTGCTGTGTCCCGCTTTGTTCCCCGCTGTGACCCTTTATGTCCTGCTGTGTCCCCCGCTGTGTCCCGCTGTGTCCTGCCGTGTCCTGCTGTGTCCCACTGTGTCCCGCTGTGTCCTCGCTGTGTTCCCACAGTGTCCAGCTCTGTCTCTGCTGTTTCCCGCTCTGTCCCGCTGTGTCCTCGCTGTGTCGCCGCTGTGTCCTCCGCTGTGTCCCCCGTTTTGTCCCGCTGTGTCCCCCACTGTGTTCCCCGCTGTGTCCCAACTGTGTCCCTGCTTGGTCCCGCTGTGTTCCACTATGTCCTCGCTTGTCCCCGGTGTGTCCCGCTGTGTCCCCCGCTGTGTCCCCCGCTGTGTCCTGCTGTGTCCTCCCTTGTCCCCCGCTGCATCCCGCTGTGTCCCCCTCTGTGTCCCCGCTGTGTCCCACTGTGTCCCTCGCTGTGTCCCTGCTTTGTCCCACTGTGTCCCCCGTTGTGTCCCTCTGTGTCCCGTTGTGTCTCGCTGTGTCCCCCGCTGTGTCCCGCTGTGTCCCCGTTGTACCCTGGTGTGTCCCCGCTGTCCTCTGCTGTGTACCCCGTTGTGTTCCGCTGTTTCCCGCTGTGTCCCCCGCTGTGTCCCCTGCTGTGTCCCGCTCTGTCCCCCTGTGTCCCCCGCTGTGTCCAGCAGAGTCCCCTGATGAGTACCCCGCTGTGTCCCCGCTGTGACCCGCTGTGTCCCCGTTGTGTCCGGCTGTGTCCCCCGCTGTGTCCCCTGCTGTTTCCCCGCTGTGTTCCGCTGTGTCCCCGCTGTGTCCCGCTGTGTCCCCCGCTGTATCCCCCACTGAGTCCCCACTGTGTGGGCTGTATTCACCGCTGTGTCCCCCGCTATGTCCCGTTTTGTCCCTGCTGTGTCCCCCTGTGTCCCGCTTTGTCCCAGTTGTGCTCCGCTGTGTACCATTGTGTCCCCTGCTTTGTCCTCCGCTGTGCCCCCCTGTGTCCAGCTGTGTCCCTGGCTGTGTCCCCCGCTGTGTCCCTGCTGTGTCCAGCTGTGTCCCCCGCTGTGTCCCCGCTATGTCTCGCTGTGTCTCCCTGTGTCCCCCACTATGTCCCTCTGTGTCCCGCTTCGTCCCCCGCTGTGTCCTGCTGTGTCCCCTGCTGTATCCCGCTGTGTTCCGCTGTGTCCTGCTGTGTCACCCGCTGAGTCCCTCTGTGTCCCCGCTGTGTCCCACTGTGTCCCACTATGTCCCGGCTTTGTCCCGCTTTGTCCTCGCTGTGTCCACGCTGTGTCCCGCTGTGTACCCACGTTGTGTCCAGCTCTGTCTCCGCTGTTTCCCGCTCTGTCCCGCTGTGTCCTTG
>NW_012288635.1:0-14309 GCF_000151885.1 Dipodomys ordii
CGCTGTTTCCCGCTGTGTCTCGCTGTGTTCTGCTGTGTCCTCGCTGTGTCTCCCGCTGTGTCCCCGCTGTGTCCCAGTGTGTCCTGCTGTGTCCCCACTGTGTCCAGGCTGTGTCCCCCTGTGTCCGCCGCTATGTCCCACTGTGTCCCGCTGAGTCCCGCTGGGTCCCCTGCTGTGTTCCCCGCTGTGTCCCGCTGTGTCCCCTGCTATGTCCCTCTGTGTCCCCCGCTGTGTCCTGCTGTGTCCCTGTGTCCCCAGTGTGTCCCCACTGTGTCCTGCTGTGTCCCGCTTTGTCCCCGCTGTGTCCCCCTTGTGTCCCGCTGCGTCCGCGCACTGTTCCCCGCTGTGTCCCGCTGTGTCCCCGCTGTGTTCTCTGGTGTGTCCCCGCTGTGTCCCTCTGTGACCCGCTGTGTCCCGCTGTGTCCCCTTTGTGTCCCGCTGTGTCCCCCGCTGTCACCCGCTGTGTCGTCCGCTGTTTCCCGCTGTGTCTCGCTGTGTTCCGCTGTGTCCTCGCTGTGTCTCCCGCTGTGTCCCCGCTGTGTCCCAGTGTGTCCTGCTGTGTCCCCGCTGTGTCCTGTCTGTGTCCCCCTGTGTCTGCCGCTGTGTCTTACTGTGTCCCCGCTGTATCCCCCGCTGTGTCCCGCTGTGTCCTGCTGTGTCCCCGCTTTGTCCCCGCTTTGTCCCCCGCTGTGTCCCGCTGTGTCCTGCTGTGTCCCCACTTTGTCCCCGCTTTGTCCCCCGCTGTGTAATGCTGTGTCCCGGCTGTCTCCCGCTGTGTCCCTGTTGTCCCCAGCTGTGTCCTGCTGTGTTCCCTTTGTCCCCTGGTGTGTCCCAGCTGTCCCCCGCTTTGTCCACTGCTGTGTCCCGCTGTGTCCCGCTGTGTCCCGCTGTGTCCCGCTGTGTCCCGTTGTGTCCCGCTGTGTCCCACGGTGTCCTCGGCTGTGTCCCTGCTTTGTCCCGCTGTGGCCCAGGTGAGTCCCCGCTGTGTCCCGCTGTATACCACGCTGTGTAGCGCTATCCCCCGCTGTGTCCCGCTGTGTCCCTTGCTGTGTCCTGCTGTGTCCCGCTGTGTCCCTACTTTGTCCACACTGTGTCCCGCTGTGTCCCCTTCTGTGTAACGCTGTGTCCCCGCTGTGTCCCGCTGTGTCCCCCGCTGTGTCCCCGCTGTGGCCGTCTGTGTGGCCCGCTTTGTCCTCCGCTGTGTCCCGCTGTGTCCTGCTTTGTCCCGCTGTGTCCCCACAGTGTCCACGCTGTGTCCCGCTGTGTATCCGCTGTGTCCCTGCTTTGTCCCCCGCTGTGTAACGCTGTGTCCCTGCTGTGTCCCGCTGTGTCCCTCGCTGTGTTCCCGCTGTCCCCCGTTTTGTCCCGGGTGTCTCCCGCTGTGACCCGCACTGCGTCCCGCTGTGTCCCTGCTGTGTCCTGCTGTGTCCCATTTTATCCCGCTGTGTTCCGCTGTGTCCCCGCTGTCCCGCCCTGTTTCCCGCTTTGTCCCGCTGTGTCCCGCTGTGTCCTGCTGTGTCTTCGCTGTGTCCCCGCTGTATTCCCCGCTGTGTCCCTCTGTGTCCCGCTGTGTCCTCGCTGTGTCCCCGCTGTGTCCCGCTTTGTCCCGCTGGTTCCTGCTGTGTCCCGCACTGTCCTCGCTGTATGTCCCTCTGTGTCCCTGCTGTGTCCCGCTGTGTCCCCCACTGTGTCCCCACTGTGTCCCGCTGTGTGTCCCGCTGTGTCCCGCTGTCCCCCGTTGTGTCCCGGCTGTCTCCCGCTGTGTCCCGCACTGCGTCCCGCTGTGTCCCTGCTGTGTCCTGCTGTGTCCCATTTTATCCCGCTGTGTCCCGCTGTGTTCCCGCTGTCCCGCACTTTGTCCCGCTTTGTCCCGCTGTGTCCCGCTGTGTCCTCGCTGTGTCCCCGCTGTATTCCCCGCTTTGTCCCTCTGTGTCCCGCTGTGTCCTCGCTGTGTCCCCGCTGTGTCCCGCTTTGTCCCACTGTGTCCCGCTGTGTCACCGTTGTCCCCAGCTGTGTCCCGCTGTGTTCCCTTTGTTCCCTGGTGTGTCCCCACTGTCCCCCGCTGTGTCCCCTGCTGTGTCCCACTGTCCCCCGCTGTGTCCCGCTGTGTCCCGCTGTGTTCTCGCTGTGTCCCCGCTGTGTCCCGTTGTGTCCAGCTGTGTCCTCGCTGTGTCCCCGCTGTGTCCCGTTTTGTCCCGCTGTGTCCCGTTGTGTCCCTGTTGTCCCCAGCTGTGTCCCGCTGTGTTCCCTTTGTCCCCTGGTGTGTCCCCGCTATCACCTGCTGTGTCCCCGCTGTGTCTTGCTGTGTCCTGATGTGTCCCCGCTGTGTCCCGCTGTATACCACGCTGTGTCCCGCGGTATCCCCTGCTGTGTCCCGCTGTGTCCCCCGCTGTGTCCCGCTGTGTCCCGCTGTGTCCCACTGTGTCCCTACTTTGTCCACACTGTGTCCCGCTTTGTCCGCGCTGTGTCCCCTGCTGTGTAACACTGTGTCCCCGCTGTGTCCCGCTGTGTCCGCCGCTGTGTCCCCGCTGTGGCCCGCTGTGTGGCCTACTTTGTCCCCCCCTAACACCCGCTTTGTCCCGCTGTGTCCCGCTGTGTCGTTGCTCTGTCCCCGCTGTATTCCCTGCTGTGTCCTGCTCAGTCCCGCTGTGTCCTCGCTGTTTCCCCGCTGTGTCCCGCCGTGTCCCCCTGAGTCCTTGTTGTTCCCAGCTGTGTCCCGTTGTGTTCCCGTTGTCCCCCGGTGTGTCCCTGCTCTCCCGCGCTGTGTCCCTGCTGTGTCCTGCTGTGTCCTGCTGTGTCCCGCTGTGTCCCGCTGTGTCCCCGCTGTGTCCCCTCTGTGTCCCGCTGTGTCTCGCTGTGTCCCCCGCTGTGTCCCGCTGTGTCCCCGCTGTCCACCACTGTGTCCCCACTATGTCCTGCTGTGTCCCGCTGTGTCCTCGCTGTGTCCCCGCTGTGTCCCGCAGTGTCCCGCAGTGTCCCCCTGTGTCCCGTTGTCCCCAGTTTTGTCCCGCTGTGTTCCTGTTGTCCCCCGGTGTGTCCCCGCTCTCCCGTGCTGTGTCCCCTGCTGTGTCCCACTGTGTCACCCTGTGTCCCGCTGTGTTCCACTGTGTCCTCGCTGTGTCCCCTTTGTGTCCCCGCTGTGTCCCTCAGTGTCCCCCTGTGTCCCCGCTGTCCCCCGCTGTGTCCCGCTGTGTCCCCATTGTCCCCCGGTGTGTCCCCACTGTCCCCCACTTTGTTCAGCAATGTGTACCACTGTGTCCCGCTGTGTCCCTCAGTGTCCCGCTGTGTCCCGCTGTGTCCACGCTGTGACTCCGCTGTGTCCCGCTGTGTCCCCGCTGTGTCCCGCTGTGTCCCCGCTGTGTCCCCGCTGTGTCCCGCTGTCCCCTGCTGTGTCCCGCTGTGTCCCCACTGTCCCCCGGTGTGTCCCCGCTGTCACCCACTGTGTCATCCGCTGTTTCCCGCTGTGTCTCCCTGTGTTCCGCTGTGTCCTCGCTGTGTCTCCCGCTGTGTCCCCGCTGTGTCCCAGTGTGTCCTGCTGTGTCTCCGCTGTGTCCTGTCTGTGTCCCCCTGTGTCTGCCGCTGTGTCCCACTGTGTCCCCGCTGTGTCCCCCACTGTGTCCCGCTGTGTCTCCGCTGTGCCCCGCTGTCCCCTGCTGTGTCCCGCTGTGTTCCCGCTGTCCCCCGGTGTGTCCCCGCTGTCACCCGCTGTGTCTTCCGCTGTTTCCCGATGTGTCTCTCTGTGTTCCACTGTGTCCTCGCTGTATTCCGCTGTGTCCTCGCTGTGTATCCCGCTGTGTCCCCGCTGTGTCCCAGTGTGTCCTGCTGTGTCCCCACTGTGTCCAGGCTGTGTCCCCCTGTGTCCGCCGCTATGTCCCACTGTGTCCCGCTGAGTCCCGCTGGGTCCCCCGCTGTGTTCCCCGCTGTGTCCCGCTGTGTCCCCTGCTATGTCCCGCTGTGTCCCCCGCTGTGTCCTGCTGTGTCCCGCTGTGTCCCCAGTGTGTCCCCACTGTGTCCTGCTGTGTCCCCGCTGTGTCCCGCTTTGTCCCCGCTGTGTCCCCCTTGTGTCCCGCTGTGTCCATGCACTGTCCCCCGCTGTGTCCCGCTGTGTCCACCGCTATGACCTGCTGTGTCCCGCTGTGTGCCCCGCTGTGTCCCGCTTTTTCCTGCTGTGTCCCGCTGTGTCCCGCTTTGTCCCGCTGTGTTCCTGCTGTGTCCCTGTTGTGTCCCCTGCTGTGTCCTGCTGTGTCCCCTGCTGTTTCCCGTTGTGTCCCCGCTGTTTCCTGCTGTGTCACGCTGTGTTCGCGCTGTGTTCCCCGCAGTGTCCCTGCTGTGTCCTCGCTGTGTCCCACTGTGTCCTCACTGTGTCCCCCTCTGTGTCTCTCTGTGTCAACCGTTGTGTCCCCGCTGTGTCCCTGCTGTGTCCCGCTGTGTCCTCGCTTGTCCCCTGCTGTGTCCCGCTGTGTCCTCCGCTGTGTCCCCCGCTTTGTCCCGCTGTGTCCCTGTTGTCCCCTGCTGTGTCCCAGCTGTCCCCTGCTGTGTACCCCGTTATGTTCCGCTGTTTCCCGCTCTGTCCCCCTTGTGTCCCCCGTTGTGTCCCGCAGAGTCCCCCGCTGTGTCCCGCTGTGGCCCCCACTGTGTCCCGCTGTATCCCCCGCTGTGGCCCCTCTGTGTCCACCGCTGTGTCCCCACTGTGTCCCGCTTTGTCCCCGCTGTGTCCGGCTGTGTCCCCCACTGTGTCCCCCGCTGTGTCCCTCTGTGTCCCGCTGTGTCACCGCTGTCCCCCGCTGTGTCCCACTGTGTCCCGCTGTTTCCCCCGATGTGTCCCGCTGTGTCCCTGCTGTTTCCCCGCTTTGTCCCGCTGTGTCCCCGCTGTGTCCCGCTGTGTCCCCCGCTGTGTCCTCCACTGTGTCCTCCACTGTATGGGCTGTATCCCCCGCTGTGTCCCCCGCTGTGTTCCCACTGTGTCCCCCGCTTTGTCCCGCTGTGTCCCCGTTGTACCCTGGTGTGTCCCCGCTGTCCTCTGCTGTGTACCCCGTTGTGTCCCGCTGTTTCCCGCTGTGTCCCCCGCTGTGTCCTGCTCTGTCCCCTCTGTGTCCCCCGCTGTATCCCGCAGAGTCCCCCGATAAGTACCCCGCTGTGTCCCCGCTGTGACCCGCTGTGTCCCCGTTGTGGCCGGCTGTGTCCCCCGCTGTGTCCCCTGCTGTTTCCCCGCTGTGTTCCGCTGTGTCCCCACTGTGTCCCGCTGTGTCCCCCGCTGTGTCCCCCACTGAGTCCCCACTGTGTGGGCTGTATTCACCGCTGTGTCCCCCACTATGTCCCGTTTTGTCCCTGCTGTGTCCCCCTGTGTCCCGCTTTGTCCCAGTTGTGCCCCGCTGTGTACCGTTGTGTCCCCTGCTTTGTCCTCCGCTGTGCCCCCCTGTGTCCAGCTGTGTCCCCCACTGTGTCCCCCACTGTGTCCTTGCTGTGTCCGGCTGTGTCCCCCGCTGTGTCTCTGCTATGTCTCGCTGTGTCCCCCTGTGTCCCCCACTATGTCCCGCTGTGTCCCGCTGTGTCCCTTGCTGTATCCCGCTGTGTCCCGCTGTGTCCTGCTGTGTCACCCTCTGTGTCCCTCTGTGTCCTCGCTGTGTCCCACTGTGTCCCGCTATGTCCCCGCTTTGTCCCGCTTTGTCCTCGCTGTGTCCCCGCTGTGTCCCACTGTGTCCCCCTGTGTCCTCGCTGTGTCCCCGCTGTGTCGCCAGCTGTGTCCCGCTGTATCCCCCGCTGTGTCCCCGCTATGTCCCGCTGTATCCCCCGCTGTGTCCCCCACTATGTCCCGCTGTGTCCCCGCTGTGTCCCCTCTGGGTCCACCGCTGTGTCGCCGCTGTGTCCCCGCTATGTCCCGCTTTGTCCCCCGCTGTGTCCTGCTATGTCCCCGTTGTCCCCCGGTGTGTCCCCTCTGTAACTTGCTGTGTCCCCCGCTGTGACCCACTGTGTCCCGCTGTGTCCCTGCTGTGTCCCCCCTGTGTCCCGTTGTGTCCCTTCTGTGTCCCTCTGTGTCCCGCTGTGTCCCGCTGTGTCACCCGCTGTGTCCACGCTGTGTCCCGCTATGTCCCCGCTGTGTCCCATCTGTGTCCCCGCTGTATGTCTGCTGTATTCCCTCTGTGTCCCCCGCTGTGTCCCACTGTGTCCCCGCTGTCCCCCGCTGTGTACCGCTATGTCCCAATGTGTTCCCAGCTGTGTCCCCCGCTGTGGCCCTGCTGTGTCCTGCTGTGTCCCCGTTGTGTCCCACTGTGTCACTGCTGTGTCCCCGCTGTGTCCCTCTGAGTCCCTGCTGTGTCCCGCTGTGTCCAGCTTTTTCCCCCGCTGTGTCCCCCGCTGTGTCTCCGCTGTGTCCCTGCTGTGTCCCGCTTTGTTCCCCGCTGTGACCCTTTATGTCCTGCTGTGTCCCCCGCTGTGTCCCGCTGTGTCCTGCCGTGTCCTGCTGTGTCCCACTGTGTCCCGCTGTGTCCTCGCTGTGTTCCCACAGTGTCCCGCTGTGTACCCCGTTGTGTCCAGCTCTGTCTCTGCTGTTTCCCGCTCTGTCCCGCTGTGTCCTCGCTGTGTCGCCGCTGTGTCCTCTGCTGTGTCCCCTGTTTTGTCCCGCTGTGTCCCCCACTGTGTTCCCCGCTGTGTCCCAACTGGGTCCCTGCTTGGTCCCGCTGTGTTCCACTATGTCCTCGCTTGTCCCCGGTGTGTCCCGCTGTGTCCCCCGCTGGGTCCCCCGCTGTGTCCTGCTGTGTCCTCCCTTGTCCCCCGCTGCATCCCGCTGTGTCCCCCTCTGTGTCCCCGCTGTGTCCCACTGTGTCCCTCGCTGTGTCCCTGCTTTGTCCCACTGTGTCCCCCGTTGTGTCCCTCTGTGTCCCGTTGAGTCTCGCTGTGTCCCCCGCTGTGTCCCGCTGTGTCCCCGTTGTACCCTGGTGTGTCCCCGCTGTCCTCTGCTGTGTACCCCGTTGTGTTCCGCTGTTTCCCGCTGTGTCCCCCGCTGTGTCCCCTGCTGTGTCCCGCTCTGTCCCCCTGTGTCCCCCGCTGTGTCCAGCAGAGTCCCCTGATGAGTACCCCGCTGTGTCCCCGCTGTGACCCGCTGTGTCCCCGTTGTGTCCGGCTGTGTCCCCCGCTGTGTCACCTGCTGTTTCCCCGCTGTGTTCCGCTGTGTCCCCGCTGTGTCCCGCTGTGTCCCCCGCTGTATCCCCCACTGAGTCCCCACTGTGTGGGCTGTATTCACCGCTGTGTCCCCCGCTATGTCCCGTTTTGTCCCTGCTGTGTCCCCCTGTGTCCCGCTTTGTCCCAGTTGTGCTCCGCTGTGTACCATTGTGTCCCCTGCTTTGTCCTCCGCTGTGCCCCCCTGTGTCCAGCTGTGTCCCTGGCTGTGTCCCCCGCTGTGTCCCTGCTGTGTCCGGCTGTGTCCCCCGCTGTGTCCCCGCTATGTCTTGCTGTGTCTCCCTGTGTCCCCCACTATGTCCCTCTGTGTCCCGCTTCGTCCCCCGCTGTGTCCTGCTGTGTCCCCTGCTGTATCCCGCTGTGTTCCGCTGTGTCCTGCTGTGTCACCCGCTGAGTCCCTCTGTGTCCCCGCTGTGTCCCACTGTGTCCCACTATGTCCCGGCTTTGTCCCGCTTTGTCCTCGCTGTGTACCTGCTGTGTCCCGCTGTGTACCCCGTTGTGTCCAGCTGTCTCCGCTGTTTCCCGCTCTTTCCCGCTGTGTCCTCATTGTGTCGCCGCTGTGTCCTCCGCTGTGTGCCCCGTTTTGTCCCGCTGTGTCCCCCACTGTGTTCCCCGCTGTGTCCCAACTGTGTCCCTGCTTGGTCCCAGTATGTTCCACTATGTCCTCACTTGTCCCCGGTGTGTCCCGCTGTGTCCCCCGCTGTGTCCTGCTGTGTCCTCCCTTGTCCCCCGCTGCGTCCCGCCGTGTCCCGCTATGTCACCCGCTGAGTCCCTTCTGTGTCCCGCTGTGTCCAGCTGTTTCCCCCGCTGTGTCCCCAGCTGTGTCTCCGCTGTGTCCCTGCTGTGTTCCCCGCGGTGTCCCGCTGTGTTCCCGCTGTGTCCCCTGCTGTGTCCCGCTGTGTCCCCTGCTGTTTCCCCCGCTGTGTCCCCCCTGGGTCCCCCGCTGTGTCCCGCAGTGTCCCCTGCTGTGTCCCCCGCTGTTTCCATGCTGTGCCCCCTGTATCCCCCTCTGTGTCCCCGCTGTGTCCCCATTGCCCCAGGTGTGTCCCCGCTGTCCACCGCTGTGTCTCCCGCTTTATCCCCTGCTCTTTCTCTGCTGTGTCCCGCTGTGTCACCGCTGTGTCCCCCCTCTGTCCCCCGCTGTTTCCGGCTGTGTCCCTCTGTGTTCCCCGCTGTGTCAACCGCTGTGTCCCCTCTGTGTCAACCGCTGTGTCCCCTCTGTGTCCACCGCTGTGTCCCGCTGTGTCCCCGCTGTGTCCCCCGCTGTGTCCCGCTCTGTCCCCCGCTGTGTCCCGCTGAGTCCCGCTGTGTCCCCCTCTGTGTCCCCGCTCTGTCCAGCTGTGTCCCCCGCTGTGTCCCCGCTCTGTCCCCGCTCTGTCAAGCTGTGTCCTGCTGTGTCCTCGCTTGTCCCCTGCTGTGTCCCGCTGTGTCCCCCGCTGTGTCCCCCGCTGTGTCCCGCTGTGTCCCCGTTGTCCCCCAGTGTGTCCCTGCTGTCCCCCGCTGTGTCCCCCGCTGTGTCCCCGCTGTTTCCCTCTGAGTCCCGCTGTGTCCTCGCTTGTCCCCTGCTGTGTCCCGCTATGTCACCACTGTGTCCCTCCTCTTTCCCCCGCTGTTTCCCGCTGTGTCCCACTGTGTTCCCCGCTGTGTCAACCGCTGTGTCCCCTCTGTTTCCAGCTGTGTCTACCGCTCTGTCCCCCGCTGAGTTCCCAGCTCTATCCCCGCTGTGTCCCCACTTTGTCCTTGCTATGTCCCGCTGTGTCCCGCTGTGTACCCCGCTGTGTCCCGTTGTGTCCCATTGTATCCCCGCTGTGTCCCGCTGTGTCCTGCTGTGTCCTTGCTCTGTTCCCCGCTGTGTCCCGCTGTGTCCCCATTATCCCCCGCTGTATCCCACTGTGTCCCCCGCTGTGTCCCCGCTGTGTCCCTTCTTGGTCCCGCTGTGTCCCACTGTGTCCTCGCTTGTTCCTCGCTCTGTCCCGCTGTGTCCCCCGCTGTGTCCTGCTGTGTCCCCCCTTATCCCCACTGCGTCCCACTGTGTCCCCTTCTGTGTCCCTGCTGTGTCCCGCTATGTCCCTTGCTGTGTCCCCACTGTGTCCCAGGTGTGTCCCCTGCTGTGTCCCGCTGTGTCCCCGTTGTGTCCCTCTGTGTCAGCACTGTGTCCTGCTGTGTCCCCGCTGTGCCCCCTATGTCCCGCTGTGTCTGGCTGTGTCCCCGCTGTGTCCCTCTCTGTCCCCCTCTGTGTCCTCCGCTGTGTCCCGCTGTTTCCCCCACTGTGTCTTCCCGTGTGTACCGCTGTGTCCCCCGCTGTGTCCTGCTGTGTCCCGTTGTGTCCCGCTGTTTCCCGCTGTGTCCGTGTGTGTCCCCTCTGTGTCCACCGCTGTGTCCCCGCTGTGTCCCGCTGTGTCCCCGCTGTGTCTGGCTGTGTCCCCCGCTGTGTCCCCGCTGTGTCCCGCTGTGTCCCCGCTGTGTCCCGCTGTGTCCTGCTTTGTCCCCGCTGTCCCTCGCTATGTCCCGCTGTGTCTCCGATGTTTCCCCGCTGTGTCCCGCTGTGTACCGTTGTGTCCCCTGCTGTGTCCTCTGCTGTGCCCCGCTGTGTCCAGCTGTGTGCCCGGCTGTGTCCCCTGCTGTGTCCCCCCTGTGTCCCGCTGTGTTCCCCTCTGTGTCCCCCGCTGTGTCCCCCACTGTGTCCCCGCAGTGTCCCCTTCTGTGTCCCCACTGTGTCCCCTGCTGTGTCCAGCTGTGTCCCGCTGTGTCCCCCGCGGTGTCCCGCTGTGTCCCCACAGTATCCCCCGCTGTGTCCCGCTGTTTCCCCACTGTGTCCACACTGTGTCCCCCGCTGTGTCTCCGCTGTGTCCCCGCTGTGTCCCGCTGTGTTCCCCGCTGTGACCCTTTATGTCCTGCTGTGTCCCCCGCTGTGTCCCGCTGTGTCCCGCTGTGTCCCGCTGTGTCCCACTGTGTCCCGCTGTGTCCTCGCTGTGTTCCCACAGTGTCCTGCTGTGTACCCCGTTGTGTCCAGCTCTGTCTCCGCTGTTTCCCGCTCTGTCCCGCTGTGTCCTCGCTGTGTCTCCGCTGTGTCCTCCGCTGTGTCCCCCGTTTTGTCCCGCTTGGTCCCCCACTGTGTTCCCCGCTGTGTCCCGCTGTGTCCCTGCTGTGTCAGGCTATGTCCCCGTTGTCCCCATTTGTGTCTCCGCTCTCCCCCGCTCTGTCCCGCTATGTCCCACTGTGTCCACCGCTGTGTCCCCGTTGTGTCCCCGCTGTGTCTCACTGTTTACCCCGCTGTGTCCCGTTGTGTCCCATTGTATCCCCGCTGTGTCCCGCTGTGTCCCGCTGTGTCCTCGCTCTGTTTCCCGCTGTGTCCCGCTGTGTCCCCGTTGTCCCCCACTGTGTCCCGCTGTGTCCGCTGTGTTCCCCGCTGTGTCCCGCTGTTTCCTCCACTATGTCCTGCGCTGTTTCCGTGTCCCCCGCTGTGTCCCGCTGTGTCCTGCTGTGTCCCGCTGTGTCCCGCTGTGTCCTGTTGTGTCCTCGCTGTGTCCCCGCTGTGTACCCCGCAGTGTCCAGCTGTGTCCCCGCTGTGTCCCGCTGGGCCGGCTGTGTCCTTGCTGTGTATCCTGCTGTGTCCAGCTGTGTCCCCGCTGTGTCCCTCTGTGTCCCCAGCTGTGACCCGCTGTGTCCCGCTGTGTTCCCCGCTGTGTCCCGCTGTGTCCTGCTATGTCCCGCTGTGTCCCACTGTGTCCCACTGTGTCCTCGCTGTGTCACCACAGTGTCCCGCTGTGTACCCCGTTGTGTCCAGCTCTGTCTCCGCTGTTTCCCGCTGTGTCCCGCTGTGTCCTCGCTTTGTCCCCGCTGTGTCCTACGCTGTGTCCCCTGCTTTGTCCCGCTGTGTCCCCCACGGTGTCCCCCGCTGTGTCCCCGCTGTGTCCCTGCTTGGTCCCGCTGTGTCCCACCGTGTCCTCGCTTGTCCCCCGCTGTGTGCTGCTGTGTCCCCCGCTGTGTCCCCCGCTGCGTCCCGCTGTGTCCCCCTCTGTGTCCCCGCTGTGTCCCGCTGTGTCCTTCGCTGTGTCCCCGCTGTGTCCCACTGTGTCCCCGCTGTGTCCCCCGTTGTGTCCCTCTGTGTCCCGCTGTGTTCCCCGCTGTGTCCCGCTGTGTCCCGCTGTTTCTCGCTGTGTCCTGCTGTGTCCCCCGCCGTGTCCCGCTGTGTGCCCCGCAGTGTCCCCGCTATGTCTCGCTGTGTCCAACTGTGTCCCCCACTATGTTCCGCTGTGTCCCCTCTTTGTCCACCGCTGTGTCCCCGCTATGTCCAGCTTTGTCCCTGCTGTGTCCTGCTATGTCCCCGTTGTCCCCCGGTGTGTCCCTTCTGTCCCCCACTGTGTCCCCCGCTGTGTCTCGCTGTGTCCCGCTGTTTCCCCGCTCTGTCCCCGCTGTGTCCCTCTGTGTCCACCACTGTGTCCCCACTGTGTCCCCGCTGTGTCCCGTTGTGTCCCATTGTATCCCTGCTGTGTCCCGCTGTGTCCTCGCTCTGTTCCCCGCTGTGTCCCGCTGTGTCCCCGTTGTCCCCTGCTGTGTCCCGCTGTGTCAAGATGTGTTTCCTGCTGTGTCCCGCTATTTCCTCCACTATGTCCCGCGCTGTTTCCCGCTCTGAACCCAGTGTGTCAAGCTGTGTCATGCTGTGTCCCCGCTTGTGTCCCGCTGTGTCCCCCACTTTGTCCCCCGCTGTGTCCCTGCTGTGTCACTGCTTGGTCCCGCGGTGTCCCAATGTGTCATTGTTTGTCCCCCTCTGTGTCCCGCTGTGTACCCCTCTGTGTCCCGCTGTGTCCCCCGCTGTGTCCCCCGCTGTGTCCTGCTGTGTCCTACCTTGTCCCCCTCTGCGTCCCACTGTGTCCCCCTCTGTGTCCCTGCTGTGTCCCGCTGTGTCCCTCGCTGTGTCCCCGCTGTGTCCCACTGTGTCCCCGCTGTGTCCCCCGTTGTGTCCCTCTGTGTCCTCACTGTGTCCCGCTGTGTCCCCGCTGTGTCATCCTATGTCCCGCTGTGTCCTGCTGTGTCACCGCTGTGTCCCCGTTGTGTTGCCCGCTGTGTCCCGCTGTTTCCCCGCTGTGTCCCGCGCTGTGTCTCCGATGTTTCCCCGCTGTGTCCCGCTGTGTACCGTTGTCTCCCCTGCTTTGTCCTCCGCTGTGCCCCGCTGTGTCCCGCTGTGTTCCCCGCTGTGTCCCCCGCTTTGTCCCCCAATGTGTTCCCTCTGTGTCCCCCGCTGTGTCCTCGCTGTGTCCCCCGATGTGTCAATGCTGTGTCCCGGCTGTGTCCCTCTGTGTCCTGCTGTGTCCCCCGCAGTGTCCCCCGCCGTGTCCCCACTGTGTCCCCCGCTGTGTCCAGCTCTGTCCCGCTGTGTTCCCGCTGTGTCCCGCTGTGTCCCCGCTGTGTCTCCCGCTGTGTCCTCGCTGTGTCCCCCGATGTGTCAATGCTGTGTCCCAGCTGTGTCCCTCTGTGTCCCGCTGTATCCCCCACAGTGACCCCCGCTGTGTCCCCACTGTGTCCCCTGCTGTGTCCAGCTGTGTCCCGCTGTGTCCCCCGCGGTGTCCCACTGTGTCCCCACAGTGTCCCCCGCTGTGTCGCGCTGTTTCCCGGCTTTGTCCGCAATGTGTCCCCACGCTGTGTCCCGCTGTGTACCGCTGTGTCCCACTGTATCCCCTGCCGTGTCCCGCTGTGTTCACCTCTGTGTCCCGCTGTGTCCCGCTGTGTCCCGCTGTGTCCCCTACTGTGACCTCGCTGTGTCCAGCTATGTCCCCGCTTTGTCCCCTCGTTGTCCCCCGCTGTGTCCTCCGCGATGCTCCGCTGTGTCCTCGCTCTGTCCCCCGCTCTGTCCCCCGCTGGGTCCCGCTTTTTCCCCCGCTGTGTCCCGCTGTTTCCCCGCTGTGTCAGGCGGTGTCCCCGTTGTCCCCATGTGTGTCCCCGCTCTCCTCCGCTCTTTCCCGCTGTGTCCCACTGTGTCCCCGCTGTCCCCCGCTGTGTCCCGCTGTGTCTCTGATGTTTCCCCGCTGTGCCCCGCTGTGTCTCACTGTGTCCCGCTGTTTCCCGCTGTGTCCCGCTGTGTCCCCCACTGTGTCCCCCGCTGTGTCCCCCTGTGTGCCCCGCTATGTCCCTGCTATGTCTCGCTGTGTCCCACTGTCTCCTCCACTATGTCCCGCTGTGTCCCCTCTTTGTCCACCGCTGTGTCCCCGCTATGTCCAGCTTTGTCCCTGCTGTGTCCTGCTATGTCCCCGTTGTCCCCCGGTGTGTCCACTCTGTCCCCCACTGTGTCTCCGCTGTGTCACGCTGTGTAACCTGCTGTGTCCCGTTGTGTCCCATTGTATCCCCGCTGTGTCCCGCTGTGTCCCGCTGTGTCCTCGCTCTGTTCCCCGCTGTGTCCCGCTATGTCCCCGTTGTCCCCCGCTGTGTCCCGCTGTGTCCCGCTGTGTTCCTCGCTGTGTCTCGCTGTTTCCTCCACTATGTCCGGCGCTCTTTCCCGCTGTGTCCCCGGCTGTGTCCCGCTGTGTCCTGCTATGTCCCGCTGTGTCCCGTTGTGTCCACGCTGTGTCCCCGCAGTGTCTCGCTGTGTACCCCGCTGTGACCCCACTGAGTCCCCACTGTGTGGGCTGTATTCACCGCTGTGTCCCCCGCTATGTCCCGTTTTGTCCCTGCTGTGTCCCCCTGTGTCCCGCTTTGTCCCAGTTGTGCCCCGCTGTGTATCGTTGTGTCCCCTGCTTTGTCCTCCGCTGTGCCCCCCTGTGTCCAGCTGTGTCCCCGGCTGTGTCCCCCGCTGTGTCCCTGCTGTGTCCGGCGGTGTCCCCCGCTGTGTCCCCACTATGTCTCGCTGTGTCCCCATGTGTCCCCCACTATGTCCCGCTATGTCCCGCTGCGTCCCCCGCTGTGTCCCGCTGTGTCCCCTGCTGTATCCCGCTGTGTCCCGCTGTGTCCTGCTGTGTCACCTGCTGTGTCCCTCTGTGTCCCCGCTGTGTCCCACTGTGTCCCGGTATGTCCCTGCTTTGTCCCGCTTTGTCCTCACTGTGTCCCCGCTGTGTCCCGCTGTGTCCCCCTGTGTCCTCGCTGTGTCCCCGCTGTGTCGCCAGCTGTGTCCCGCTGTGTCCCCGGTGTGTCCCTGCTAT
>NW_012288636.1:0-1661 GCF_000151885.1 Dipodomys ordii
CAGTACCCCTCTGTGTCCCGCTGTGTCCCCCGCTGTGTCCCCCGCTGTGTCCTGCTGTGTCCTACCTTGTCCCCCTCTGCGTCCCACTGTGTCCCCCTCTGTGTCCCCGCTGTGTCCCGCTGTGTCCCTCGCTGTGTCCCCGCTGTGTCCCACTGTGTCCCCGCTGTGTCCCCCGTTGTGTCCCTCTGTGTCCTCACTGTGTCCCGCTGTGTCCCCGCTGTGTCATCCTATGTCCCGCTGTGTCCTGCTGTGTCACCGCTGTGTCCCCGTTGTGTCGCCCGCTGTGTCCCGCTGTTTCCCCGCTGTGTCCCTCGCTGTGTCTCCGATGTTTCCCCGCTGTGTCCCGCTGTGTACCGTTGTCTCCCCTGCTGTGTCCTCCGCTGTGCCCCGCTGTGTCCTGCTGTGTTCCCCGCTGTGTCCCCCGCTTTGTCCCCCAATGTGTTCCCTCTGTGTCCCCCGCTGTGTCCTCGCTGTGTCCCCCGATGTGTCAATGCTGTGTCCCGGCTGTGTCCCTCTGTGTCCTGCTGTGTCCCCCGCAGTGTCCCCCGCCGTGTCCCCACTGTGTCCCCCGCTGTGTCCAGCTCTGTCCCGCTGTGTTCCCGCTGTGTCCCGCTGTGTCCCCGCAGTGTCCCCCGCTGTGTCCCGCTGTTTCCCTGCTGTGTCCCCGCTGTGTACCCCCGCTGTGTCCAGCTTTGTCCTGCTGTGTCCCCCTGTGTCCCATGGTGTCATGCTTTGTCTCCAGCTGTGTCATCCGATCAGTCCCCGCTGTGTCCCCGCTGTGTCCCGCTGTGTCCCCGCTGTCCCCCGCTGTGTCTCCCGCTGTGGCCCTGCTGTGTCCCACTGTGTCCCCGTTGTGTCCCTCTGTGTCCACACTGTGTCCCGCAGTGTCCCCGCTGTGTCCCCCTATGTCCTGCTGTGTCCGGCTGTGTCCCCGCAGTCCCCTGCTGTGTCCCGCTATGTCCCAATGTGTTCCCCGCTGTGTCCCCCGCTGTGGCCCGGCTGTGTCCTGCTGTGTCCCCGTTGTGTCCCTCTGTGTCCGCACTGTGTCCCGCTGTGTCCCCGCTGTGTCCCCCTATGTCCCGCTGTGTCCGGCTGTGTCTCCCGCTGTGTCCTCCGCTGTGTCCAGCTTTTTCCCCCACTGTGTCTTCTGGTGTGTCCCGCTGTGTTCCCCGCTGTGTCCTGCTGTGTCCCGTGCTGTGTCCCGCTGTGTCCTCTGCTGTGTCCCGCGCTGTGTCCCGCTGTGTACCGCGCTGTGTCCCGCTTTGTCCCCGCTGTGTCCTGCTGTGTCCACCTTTGTGTCCCGCTGTGTTCCCCGCTGTGTCCTGATGTGTCCCCGCTGTGTCTCCCGCTGTGTCCTCACTGTGTCCCCGCTGTATCCCCCGATGTGTCCCCCACTGTGTCCCGCTGTGTCCACCGCTATGTCCGCCGCTGTGTCCCGCTGTGTCCCCCGCTGTGTCCCGCTGTGTCATGCTCTGTCCTGGCTGTGTCCTGCTGTGTCCCCCGCTGTGTCCCCCGCTGTGTCCCGCTGTGACCTGCTTTGTCCCCGCTGTCCTCCGCTGTGTCCCTCTGTGTCTCCGATGTTTCCCCGCTGTGTCCCGCTGTGTCATGCTCTGTCCTGGCTGTGTCCTGCTGTGTCCCCCGCTGTGTCCCCCGCTGTGTCC
>NW_012288637.1:0-2252 GCF_000151885.1 Dipodomys ordii
TTTTTTTTTTTTTTTTTAAATAGCATACATTAGTGTTAAGGGGGAGTTCATTGTGACAGTTTGTATATGTATATTTAATAAATCCTGACCAAAGTCAATCCTTTTTCCATTACTTCTGTCACTTTCTTGAAGTAATTTGACAGTTTGCATTGTTTTTGTTTTCAGTCATTTATATTAACTTTGACCATACTCATCGTTATTCACTATCTCCAGTAGCTGTACACCTTTTGTTGGTAACCTTTCTTGCCCCCAGACAGAATCTATTCACTGTTCAGTTTCCCAGAGGTAGATGACCGAGATTTGGCTTATTTGTACTATGGAGTTGAATTTACAAAGTTTCTATGAGTCTTGAATACCATATTTAATCAGTGGTGAAATTTCATTTATGTAGAAACAATCTCAATGCTAATATCTGTCCATCACAGTTAAGTAGGAAGAAGGTAAACATTGAAGGAAAACAAAAGCCTTGTCCTGTTGGTTATAGTTGGTTTCAGATTAGGTGTTGAAATAGATGAGGGCATTTTGAGATGTTACTTTTTATTTGCAGTACTATTCTGTTGAATATGTAACAGTGTATTAGCTAGATGTTGTACTGAGTCAGATCCATGGTTATAGTTGGTTTCAGATTAGGTGTTGAAATAGATGAGGGCATTTTGAGATGTTACTTTTTATTTGCAGTACTATTCTGTTGAATATGTAACAGTGTATTAGCTAGATGTTGTACTGAGTCAGATCCATTGTGTGTAGATAATATGGTTTACAGGTTCACAAAAGAAGCACCAGTCAACTCTGAGGCATGTGTTGAGCTCCTTGAAATGAGTGTGTGTGTGTGTGTGAGAGAGAGAGAGAGAAAGAGAGAGAGAGAGAGAGAGAGAGAGAACTAGTTAATTGGAGATTAGAGTCACATGGATTTTGACTGCATGAGCAAGCTTATAACTGTCATCTTCAGATTTCAGCCTCCTGAGTAGCTAGTATTACAAGTGTGAGCTGCTGGCATCAGGCCCCATGATGAAGTGGTTTTTGATAAGTATAAAGTAAGACTTTTCATTAGTGCCTACATTTTTGGGAGTGGTTGACTTTCTAAGGAATTTGTTCTGGGCCAAAGCCCACTTTAGCTGCTGAGAAACTCTTAGTGACTGGTCTGTTGTGACAACTTCATGGACACATGTGCATGACTCAGGCTGATCTAGGGGTTATTTGTGGTTATTATGAGGTATTCATTGACTTCCACATTTTTAAAATTGTTCTTCCAACTTGGAACCGTGTCGGATGGCATTCTAGCAGCTTCTAAATATATCTTGTTTTCAAAGTCATTCCTTTCCTAGAACACAGCTACAAATTTGTTCAGACTGTTATTCAGCCCCTCACAAACATGTTTGCATTCATTGTGACAGGCCTCAGATTTGATATGTTGTTGCTTATTCAGGAAAATGCCTGTGTGAGGTGTATTGGCAGTTGGCCTTTCTGGAGCTTATACTTGCTTACTTCTTTTTGTAGGGATTGGGACTACCTTCGCCATGATTTCTCTCTCAACATATTTTTCTTTTTTGGGGGGGGGATCCGGTCATGGGGCCTGAACTCTGGGCCTGGGCACTGTCCCTTAGCTCTTCAGCTCAAGGCTAGCACTCTACCACTTGAGTCACAGTGCCACTTCCGGCTTTTTTCTTTTTGCTTATGTGGTGCTGAGGAATCGAACCCAGGGCCTCAGGCATGCAAGGCAAGCACTCTACCACTGAGCCATCTTCCCAGCCCCTCTCTCAACATTTTTGATGCCTCCAGTATCAACTGTGCTGGGCTGAATATTGGCCTTAAAGGTCATCTGACCATGAGACCCTACCATTCCATAGATAAGAAATCTGTGGATCAGGGAGGACAGAGAGTCTGTGACTCTTCCTAATTAGAGGGTATAGTAGTGTTTCCTGTGAAATGAAGCCAGAATGTACACTGATGATTTACATCAGCAGAAATCCATATGCAGACTGAAAGAAGCCACTTCTGCTGAGTTGCTAAAAGGCTAATGAGAGAGGAAGGCAAGTTCTACCCTCTGCTGCATATCTTGAAGAAATGTACCAGCAAACACCTTCAAGTATTTATATTCACCTTTTGTTTTCCTCTTGTATTTTTTTCTTGTTATCCAAGCCATGGCATAAACAAGTACTTTTAAGTGTTTCTCAAATTTCTTATGATGATGAGAGAGTATAAAAACTTGTGTCCTGATTTGAACTTGCTGTTTGTTCCCTGGCTCTCAGTAT
>NW_012288638.1:0-1152 GCF_000151885.1 Dipodomys ordii
TGGACCCCGCCCCCGCTGGACCTCGCACAGCTGACTCTGGAAGCTCCGCTTTCCAGAGCAATTTCGGGGTGTCTGTTCCCCCTCCGGCCGCACCCGTCCGCCAGCTCCTTCTCCGCACGCGCACAACCAGCGGACGCCACTCGGTCACCTTCCCCGCCCCCGAGTCCTCACCCATGATTGGCTCGCTTCGTGGCGCCGCCCCCTCATCCCGACCAATGAAGGAGCCGCCCGGGGCTCCGCCCTCCTTGCCGGCAGCGTGGGACCGCCGGGCCTGCGAGCCGGGCGCGAGCGGGATGGCGGCGGCTGCGGGCTGGCTGCTGAGGCGGTGCGCGGCGGGCGCTGGGGGGCCCTGGCGCCGGCTGCGGGGCGCGGGGCTGGTGCAGGGCTTCTTGCAGCCTGCCTTCGCCTGGCAGGGGCCGGCCCCGAGGAGGCAGGTGGCTCACTTCACCTTCCAGCCGGACCCCGAGTCCCGGGAGTACGGTGAGCGCGGGGGCTCGGGGGTGCGGGGTGCCTGGGGGCCAGGGGTAAGCGCGAGGGTGCGGGGTGAGCCTGGGGCCTGGGGTGCGGGGTGAGCCTGGGGCCTGGGGTGCGGGGTGAGCCTGGGGCCCGGGGTGCGGGGTGAGCCTGGGGTCCGGGGTGCGGGGTGAGCCTGGGGTCCGGGGTGCGGGGTGAGCCTGGGGCCCGGGGTGCGGGGTGAGCCTGGGGTCCGGGGTGCGGGGTGAGAGCGGGGGCCCGGGGTGCGGGGTGAGCCTGGGGTCCGGGGTGCGGGGTGAGCCTGGGGGTCCGGGGTGCGGGGTGAGCCTGGGGTCCGGGGTGCGGGGTGAGCCTGGGGTTCGGGGGTGAACCTGGGGTCCCGAGGTGAACCTGGGTCCCGGGGGTGAGCCTGGGGTCCCGGGGTGAACCTGGGTCACGGGGGTGAGCCTGGGGTCCGGGGTGCAGGGTGAGCCTGGGGCTCGGGGTGCGGGGTGAGCCAGGGGTTTCGGGGGTGAACCTGGGGTCGGGGTGAATCTGGGTTCGGGGGTGAACTTGGGGTCCCCAAAGTGAAACCTGGGTCCCCGGGGTGAGCCTGGGTCCCGGGTGACCCTGGGGCCCCGGGTGAAACTGGAATTCTGGGGTGAATCTTGGGTTCTTGGGGTGGACCTGGGGGCCCAA
>NW_012288639.1:0-1865 GCF_000151885.1 Dipodomys ordii
TTTGCAAAGAGGGAGAGTTTTATTTTTTCTTTCCCTATTGGATCCCCCTTGTGTTTGCATCTTGTCTTATGCTGTAGCTAGGCATTCTAATACTAGATTGAAGAGAAGTGGAGAGAGTGGACATCCTTGTCTTGTTCTGAGTTAAGAGGATATGGCTTTTAGTTTTTCACAAGACAACACTAAAGCTACCAGCACAACTATGTTTATTGCAACATTATTTACCATAGCTAGGATATGGAACCAACCCAGATGCCCCTCAGTAGATGAATGGATCAAGAAAATGTGGTATATATACACAATGGTATTCTATACCTCCATCAGAAAGAATGGCATTGCCCCATTTGTTAGGAAATGGAAAGGCTTGGAAAAAAGTATATTAAGTGAATTAAGCCAAGCCCAAAGAAACATAGGTCCCATGGTCTCCCTTATTTGCAATATCTAGTATATATATGAGTCAAGCAGGAAAGGTCAGATAATGTGATGTTAAGAAAATGAACCCTTAGATATGTATTTAAATGTTTTTTTTCTTTCATGCATTTGTTTCTAACTCATTTATAAGATTATTTCTTTGTTGCTTTGTATGTTCCTCCCCCACAGTATAACCCCTGCTTTCACTATATTTGATGTTGGTATAATTTGTGGAGGAGATGGGGAAAAACAAGTCATTTAAGGATACAGGTGGACCCGATGTAACTATGAGAAATACAAGTTGTCATGTCAAAAACAAACTTTACAACTTTGGTGCGGGGGGGGGGGATTGGGTGGGGGGGGTTGGAGGAGGCTGGGAAGGGATGTGAAGGGTAAACAAAGGAGGAGGCTGCAACGCTTGATAAGAAATGTACTCATTATCTTGCTCATGTAATTGTAACCCCTCTGCACAATATGTTCACAAAAAATAAAAAGAAAAATTAAAAAAATAAAAAAATAAAAATAAAAATTATGAGGAAAAAAAAAAGAAGCAGAGTCAGACTCAACTTGACCAAGGAGACTAGTCCCATTGGAACCATTGCTGTTTGTAGAGCTTGAGTGATTAACCATCTCTCAGTACTACTACTGAGGGACTAGTGTGGTGATGAGTCAACATTGCTTAGTCTATAGGTCATTCCATTGTCACATCCAAGTCTAGAAAGTGCAAACAAATCCCTGCCTCCTGGATCATTCCCTAAAGTATGAAAAAAGTAGCCAAAGTTAAGGTTATGACCAGGAAGAAAAAAACACTTTAAAGCATCAAGAATTTGATGACTAAATATTGTTAGAAGCATATACTTGGCTAACTTCCTTGCAATGATGACTAGAAGAGAAAGGAACAAATGTCAAAAAGCTATCTAAAAGAACTCACATAAAAAAAAAGAACTCACACTAGAAAAAATAAAAGCTACACAAAAGAAAAGTTCAATTCAAGACCCCAAAACAGCCATCAATACTTCTCACACTAGAAGAAAATTATAGAAAATAGGCTTTGGGGTTTAATAAGTAAGATGAAGATTCCTCATTGCTGGCTGTCCACTTCTGCTCCAAGAGGCTGTAGTCAGTGTGGTGATCAGGAAAGCAGAGAATATCAGCATTGCCCTTCTCCCTCTCCCCATCTTTGCCCCCTGACTACTCCACGAATGCCTCTAAATGGCAGAAATGAAGTCATGAAGCACCAAGTTCCAAGACAGTTTGGGAAGATTGTTGTTCACTTTCCAACTTCTTCAGCCAGAAGTGTACACAACAGAAGTTGAGAAGAACAAAGGAAAGTAGCCAAGGATGCAATTTGGGGGTTTTATGGATAAATGAAAGAAAAACATTTCTAACCTAAAGATAGCAAACATATTATTAATTTGGTAGCCCATTATAAGGTACTATGATCATTTTATTTGCCT
>NW_012288640.1:0-2102 GCF_000151885.1 Dipodomys ordii
GAGATCTCTAATTTCTGTCCGTGTGTGTGTGTGTGTGTGTGTGTGGTGAGATCTCTAATCTGTCCGTGTGTGTGTCGTGAGATGTCTAATCTCTGTCCGTGTGTGTGTGTGTGGTGAGATCTCTAATCTCTGTCCGTGTGTGTGTCGTGAGATATCTAATTTCCGTGTGTGTGTGTGTGTGTGTGTGTGTGTGTGTGTGGTGAGATCTCTAATCTCTGTCCATGTGTCATGAGATCTCTAATCTCCATGTGTGTGATGAGATCTCTAATTTCTGTCCGTGTGTGTGTGTGTGTGTGTGTGTGTGTGTGGTGAGATCTCTAATCTGTCCGTGTGTGTGTCGTGAGATGTCTAATCTCTGTCCGTGTGTGTGTGTGTGGTGAGATCTCTAATCTCTGTCCGTGTGTGTGTCGTGAGATATCTAATTTCCGTGTGTGTGTGTGTGTGTGTGTGTGTGTGTGTGATGAGATCTCTAATCTCTGTCCATGTGTCATGAGATCTCTAATCTCCATGTGTGTGATGAGATCTCTAATTTCTGTCCGTGTGGGGGGGGTGAGATCTCTAATCTGTCCGTGTGTGTGTCGTGAGATGTCTACTCTCTGTCCGTGTGTGTGTGTGTGTGGTGAGATCTCTAATCTCTGTCCATGTGTGTGTGTGTGTGGTGAGATCTCTAATCTCTGTCCATGTGTGTGTGTGTTTGTGTGTGTGTGGTGAGATCTCTAATCTCTGTCCATGTGTGTGTCATGAGATCTCTAATCTCCATGTGTGTGATGAGATCTCTAATCTCTGTGTGTGTGTGTGTGGTGAGATCTCTAATCTCTGTCCATGTGTGTGTCATGAGATCTCTAATCTCTGTCCATGTGTGTGTGTGTGTGTGTGTGTGTGGTGAGATCTCTAATCTCTGTCCATGTGTGTGTCATGAGATCTCTAATCTCCATGTGTGTGATGAGATCTCTAATCTCTGTGTGTGTGTGTGTGTGTGTGGTGAGATCTCTAATCTGTCCGTGTGTGTCATGAGATGTCTAATCTCTGTCCGTGTGTGTGTGTGTGTGTGGTGAGATCTCTAATTTCCGTGTGTGTGTGTGTGTGTGTGTGTGTGGTGAGCTCTCTAATCTCTGTCCATGTGTCATGAGATCTCTAATCTCCATGTGTGTGATGAGATCTCTAATTTCTATCCGTGTGTGTGTGTGTGTGTGTGTGTGTGGTGAGATCTCTAATCTGTCCGTGTGTGTGTCGTGAGATGTCTAATCTCTGTCCGTGTGTGTGTGTGTGTGTGTGGTGAGATCTCTAATCTCTGTCCGTGTGTGTGTCGTGAGATATCTAATTTCCGTGTGTGTGTGTGTGTGTGTGTGTGTGTGTGTGTGTGGTGAGATCTCTAATCTCTGTCCATGTGTCATGAGATCTCTAATCTCCATGTGTGTGATGAGATCTCTAATTTCTGTCCGTGTGGGGGGGGGGTGAGATCTCTAATCTGTCAGTGTGTGTGTCGTGAGATGTCTAATCTCTGTCCGTGTGTGTGTGTGTGTGTGTGTGTGTGGTGAGATCTCTAATCTCTGTCCATGTGTGTGTGTGTGTGGTGAGATCTCTAATCTCTGTCCATGTGTGTGTGTGTGTTTGTGTGTGTGTGTGGTGAGATCTCTAATCTCTGTCCATGTGTGTGTCATGAGATCTCTAATCTCCATGTGTGTGATGAGATCTCTAATCTCTGTGTGTGTGTGTGTGTGGTGAGATCTCTAATCTGTCCGTGTGTGTGTCATGAGATGTCTAATCTCTGTCCATGTGTGTGTGTGTGTGTGTGTGTATGTGTGTGGTGAGATCTCTAATCTGTCTGTGTGTGTGTCATGAGATCTCTAATTTGTCTGTGTGTGTCATGAGATCTCTAATCTGTCTGTGTGTGTGTCATGAGATCTCTAATCTCTGTGTGTGTGTGTGTGTTCGAGAGAGAGAGAGAGAGAGAGAGAGAGAGAGAGAGAGATCTCTAATTTTCTGTCCTAAAATCCCAAAGCCTTTGGGCTCAAGCATTTGGGGCCTAGCTGTGGGCAGGCTCTGACTCTGGCCAGCTCACAGCTCTCGGGGCCTGGGGCTGGCAGGCTGGGCGGAGGTGA
>NW_012288641.1:0-882 GCF_000151885.1 Dipodomys ordii
GCGTCCAGCTGCTTGAGATCTTACTCTGCAGTTTCAGTAAGAGTGTGTGTAAATGTTCAAAAGTGTGTGTGAGAGAGAGAGAGAGAGAGAGAGAGAGAGAGAGAGAGAGGTGGGAATGCTCAGCTCACAGTTGTGTGACACACCCAGGGTGCCTGTGTGGGCGTCATTTGCTCTTACGGATGGAGAGTCAGGACCAGGCCTGACATGAGCCGGTGGGATGGGACTGAGAGGTGCCAACATGAGGGCACCATCCTCTGCCTCCTTCCCTGCAGGCCCGGATCCGAGAAAGCTGAGAGACTATGGTGACAGTGAAAGCAGACATCCAGAAGTTCAGAGTGACGTTCAGAGTGCTGACAGGCCGAGGAGGGGAGTGGAAGGGATGGAGGGGCACGTGGGGGATGGAGCAGGCAGGGGGCACAGGCGCCAGGAGGGTGGGTGAAGTATTGGTCAGGGCTGGGGGTGGAGCTTCATGGGCCCTGGTGAGGCCTGTGTCTGTGAGCTCCAGGTCCCTGGCGGGTGGGGGGGGGGGGTGGGGCAGCTAGCCTGGCCTGGCCTCCAGCGAGCTCCCTCTGGTGGCTAAGATGGAAGGCACACAGGGGTGTAGGTGGTTGCCCTGGGCCTTGGCCAGCCTTGGGGATTTGCAGGTGGAGGGGCTGGGGTGAGGGGCGGGAATGCAGGAGGGGCCATTGGCTGCACGGGAAGGTGGGCTGGAGGGGAATCTGTTACTTCTTTGGAGGGGGGGTCCGGTCGTGGGGGCCTGAACTCTGGACCTGGGGCGCTGGTCCCTCAGCTCGTCCACTCAGGGATATAGCCCTACCTCTTGAGCCACAGCGCCGCTCTCGGGCTTTTTTGTTCTTTTGGCTATGAGATGCTGAAGAATCA
>NW_012288642.1:0-2671 GCF_000151885.1 Dipodomys ordii
TCCCGCTGTGTCCCGCTGTGTCCCGCTCTGTCCCCGCTGTGTGCCCGCTATGTCCCGCTGTGTACCCCGCTGTGTCCAGCTGTGTCACCGCTGTGTCTCGCTGTGGCCACCCTCTGTCTCCGCTATCCCCCGCTGTGTCCCCCGCTGTGTACTGCTGTGTCCCCCGCTGAGTCCTGCTGTGTCCCAATATGTCCTCGCTCTGTCCCCCGCTGTGTCCCGTTGTGTCCTCCCTGTGCCCCCGCTGTGTCCCGCTGTGTCCCCCGCTGTGTCCCCCGCTATGTCCCGCTGTGTCCCCCGCTGTGTCCCACTGTGTCCTTGCTGTGTCCCAGGCTTTGTGCCGCTGTGTCCTCGCTGTGTCCCCCGCTGTGTCCCGCTGTGTCCTGCTGTGTCACGCTGTTTCCCCGCTGCGTCCCCGCTGTGTCCCTCTGTGTACCCCGCTGTGTCCAGCTTTTTCCCCGCTGTGTCTTGCTGTGTCCCACGCTCTGTCCCCCACTGTGTCCCACTCTGTCCTCTGTGTCCCGCTTTGTCCCCCGCTGTGTCCCACTGTGTCCCCGCAGGGTCACTGCTGTTTCCCGCTGTGTCCCGCGGTGTCCCTCTTTGTCTCCCGCTGTGTCCCCCGCTGAGTCCCTGCTGTTTCACCGCTGTGTCCCGTTGTGTCCTCGCTGTGTCCCCCGCTGTCTCTCGCTCTGTCCCACGCTGTGTCTCACGCTTTGTCCCCGCTGTGTCCCACTGTGTCCCGCTGTGTCCGGCTGTGCCCCCATTGTGTCCCGTTGTGTCCACAGCTGAGTACCACGCTGTGTAACGCTGTGTGCCCGCTGTATCGACGCTGTGTCCCGCTGTGTCCCGCTGTGTCCTCGCTGTGTTCCCCACTGTGTCCCGCTGTGTCCCCCGCTTTGTCCTCGCTGTGTCCCCCACTGTGTCCTGCTGTGTCCTCGCTGTGTCCCCCGCTGGGTCCCGGTGGGTCCTGCTGTGTCCTCGCTGTGTCCACCGCTGTGTCCCGTTGTGTCCCCAGCTGTGTCCCCCGCTATGTCCCGATGTGTCTACTGCTGTGTCCATGCTATGTCTTGCTGTGTCGCGCTGTGTCCCCCGCTGTGTCAGCTGCTGTGTCTTGCTGTTTTCCCCGCTGTGTCACCAATGTGTCCCGCTGTGTCCTCGCTGTGTCCCGCTGTGTCTCGCTGTGCCCCCACTCTGTCCCGTTGTGTCCACAGCTGGGTACCACGCTGTGTAACCCTGTGTCCCCGCTGTATCGACTCTGTGTCCTGATGGGTCCCGTTGTGTCCTCGATGTGTTCCCCGCTGTGTCCCTCTGTGTCCCCAGCTGTGTCCCCCGCTGTGTCCCGCTGTGTCGTCGCTGGGTCCCCCGCTGTGACCCGCTGTGTCCCACGCTGTGTTTCGCTGTGTCCCGCTATGTCCAGCTCGGTCCCTGCTGTGTCCCGCTGTGTGCCCGCTGTGTCCCGCTGTGTACTCCGTTGTGTCCAGCTGTATCACCGCTGTGTCTCGCTTTCGCCCCTCTCTGTCTCCGCTGTCCCCTGCTGTGTCCCCCGCTGTGTCCCGCTGTGTGCCGCTGTGTCCCCCACTTTGTCCCGCTGAGTCCCCTCTGTGTCACCGCTGTGTCCCGCTGTGTACCCCACTGTGTCCCACTATGTTCCCGCAGTGTCCCCGCTGTGTACCGCTCTTTCCCGCTTTGTCCTCTCTGTGTCCCCCGCAGTGTCCCGTTGTGTCCCCAGCTGTGGACCCCGGTGTGTCCCGCTGTGTCCCCGTTGTAACGACGCTGGGTCCCGCTGGGTCCCGCTATGTCCTCCCTGTGTTCCCCGCTGTGTCCCGTTGTGTCCCCAGCTGTGTACCTGGCTGTGTCCCGCTGTGTCCCAGCAGTATCGACGCTGGGTCCCGCTGGGTCCCGCTGTGTCCTCCCTGTGTCCCACGCTGTGTCCCGCTGTGTCCGCCACTGTGTCCCGCTGTGTCTACTGCTTTGTCGCTGCTGTGTCCCGCTGTGTCCTCGCTGTGTCCCACGCTGTGTTCTGCTGTGGCCTCACTTTTTTCCTCGCTGTGTTTTGCTGTGGCCTCACTGTTTTCCCCGCTGTGTCCCGCTGTGTACCCCTCTGTGTCCCCCCGCTGTGTCCCGCTGTGTCCCCCGCTGTGTACTGCTGCGTCCCCCGCTGAGTCCCGCTGTGTCCCCGCTGTGTCCCAATGTGTCCTCGCTCTGTCCCCCGCTGTGTACCGCTGTGTCCTTCCTGTGTCCCCCGCTGTGTCCCGCTGTGTCCCGCTGTGTCCCCCGCTGTGTCCCCCGCTATGTCCCGCTGTGTCCCCCGCTGTGTCCCGCTCTGTCCTTGCTGTGTCCCCCAGTGTGTGCCACTGTGTCCTCGCTGTGTCCCCCGCTATGTCGCGCTGTGTCCTTTTGTGTCACGCTGTTTCCCCGCTGTGTCCCTCTGTGTACCTCGCTGTGTCCAGCATTGTCCCCGCTGTGTCTCGCTGTGTCCCACGCTCTGTCCCACACTGTATCCCGCGGTGTCCCGGGCTGTGTCCTGCTGTGTCCCCCGCTGTGTCCCGCTGTGTCCCCCGCTGAGTCCCCGCTGTGTCACTGCTGTGTCCCGCTGTTTCCTCGCTGTGTCCCCTGCTGTCTCCCTCTCTGTCCCCCGCTGTGTCTCATGCTTTGTCCCTGCTGTGTCCCACTG
>NW_012288643.1:0-2177 GCF_000151885.1 Dipodomys ordii
GTCCCGCTGAGTCCCACTGCGTCCCGCTGTGTCCCGCTGTGCCCCCACCGTGTCCCGTTGTGTCCACAGCTTGTACCATGCTGAGTAACGCTGTGTCTCCGCTGTATCGATGCTGTGTCCCGCTGGGTCCCGATGTGTCCTTGCTGTGTTCCCCGTTGTGTCCAGCTGTTCCCCCACTTTGTCCCCCACTGTGTCCTCGCTGTGTCCCCCACTGTGTCCCTCTGTGTCCCGCTGTGTCCTCGCTGTGTCCCCCTCTGTGTCCCGCTGTGTCCCCCGCCGTGTCCCGCTGTGTCCCGCTGTGTCTGCTGCGTCCCCGCTGTGTCCCTCTGTGTCCCGCTTTGTCCCCCACTGTGTCCCGCAGTGACCCCTCTGTGTCCCACTGTGTCCCACTGTGTCCCGTGGTGTCCCGCTTTGTCCCCCGCTGTGTCCCCGGCTGAGTCTCGCTGTGTCCCCACTGTGTCCTTTCTGTGTCCCCCGCTGTGTCCTGCTCTGTTCCCCACTGTGTCTCCCGTTTTGTCCCCGCTGTGCCCCGCTGTGTCCCGCTATGTCCCGCTGTGTCCCCCACTGTGTCCCATTGTGTCAACAGCTGTGTACCCCGCTGTGTCCCTGCTGTATCGACGCTGTGTCTCGCTGGGTCCTGCTGTGTCTCTCTCTGTGTTCCCCACTGTGTCCCGCTGTGTCCCCCGCTGTGTCACTCGCTGTGTCCCCTGCTGTGTCCCGCTGTGTCCCGCTGTGTCCACCGCTGTGTCCTTGCTGTGTCTCCGCTGTGTCCCGCTGGGTCCCGCAGTGTCCCCCGCTGAGTCCCGTTCTGTCACCGCTGTGTCCCGCTGTGTCCTCGCTCTATCGAAGCTGTGTCCCGCTGGGTCCCGCTGGGTCCTCTCTTTGTTCCCCGCTGTGTCCCGCTGTGTCCCCCGCTGTGTCTCTCGCTGTGTCCCGCTGTGTCCCGGGCTGTGTCCGGCTGTGTCCCGCTGTGTCCCCCGCTGTGTCCTTGCTGTGTCCCCGCTGTGTCCGCTGTGTCCCGCAGTGTCCCCAGCTGTGTCCCGCTGTGTCACCCGCTATGTCCCGCTGTGTACCGCTGTGTCCCCCGCTGTGATCCTGTTGTGTCCCCAGCTGTGTACCCCGTTGTGTCCCGCTGTATCGACGCTGTGTCCCACTGGGTCCCGCTGTTTCCTTCCTGTGTTGCCCGCGGGGTCTCGCTGTGTCCCCGCTGTATCGACGCTGTGTCCTCGCTGTGTCCCCTGCTGTGTCCCGTTGTGTCCCCAGCTGTGTCCCCTGCTATGTCCCGCTGTGTCTACTGCTGTGTCCACGCTGTGTCCCGCTTTGTCTCGCTGTGTCCCGCTGTGTCCTCTCTGTGTCCCCCGCTATGTTCCGCTATGTCCTTGCTGTGTCCCCTGCTGTGTCCCGCTGTGTCCCCATTGTGTCCCCCGCTGTGTCGCGCTGTGTCCCGCTGTGTCCCCCGCTGTGTCCGCCGCTGTGTCCCGCTGTGTCCTCACTGTGTCCCCCGCTGTCTGCCGCTTTGTCCCCACTGTGTCCCTAGCTGTGTAGCGCTGTGTCCCGCTGTGTACCCCGCTGTGTCCCACTATGTTCCCGCAGTGTCCCCGCTGTGTCCCGCTGTGTCCCTCTGTGTCCTCGCTGTGTCCCCCGCAGTGTCCCGTTGTGTACCCAGCTGTACACCCCGCTGTGTCCCGCTGAGTCCCCGCTGTAACGACGCTGGGTCCCGCTGGGTTCCACTATGTCTTCCCTGTGTTCCCCGCTGTGTCCCGCTGTGTCCCCCGCTGTGTCCCGCTGTGTCCCCAGCTGTGTACCCCGCTGTGTCCCGCTGTGTTCCCGCTGTATCGACGCTGTGTCCCGCTTGATCCCGTTGTGTCCTCGCTGTGTTCCCCACTTTATCCCGCTGTGTACCCCTCTGCGTCCCTCGCTGTGTCCCGCTGTGTCCCGATGTGTACTGCTGTGTCCCCCGCTGCGTCCCGCTGTGTCCCTGCTGTGTCCCAATGTGTCCTCGCTGTGTCCCCCACTGTGGCCCGCTGTGTCCCCCCTGTGTCCCCCGCTGTGTCCCTCTGTGTCCCGCTGTGTCCCCCGCTGTGTTCCCCGCTGTGTACCGCTGTGTGCCCCGCAGTGTCAGCGCTGTGTACCGCTGTGTCCTCGCTGTGTCCCCCGCTGTCTCCCGCTCTGTACTG